>NW_025927223.1:0-4428 GCF_022655615.1 Tachysurus fulvidraco | reverse complement strand
TTTCAGAACTTGGTTAGGTTTAGGGTTGGGGGTAGGGTTAGGGTTAGGGTGGGGGGTTGGGGTTAGGGTTAGGGTTAGGGCGCTAGGCTATGGCGAAGGTGTCTTATTGGGGTGAGGGACCGGGGAAGGGTGTTGGTGCATGTAGGGTTATGCTTAGGCTGGGTTGCTGGGGTTCAGATCTTGGGATGACCCCGGGTTACAGTACCCTTATGAGTCAGTCCCAAATCATCACATCCCCTGTCAGCCATTTAATAAGCGTATTTGCAAACATATCAACATAACAACATAATAACATAATAACACGATAACATAAGAGATACATATGAACAAGGGGTTAGTTGTAGGGAGTATTTACAATGGTTAGGGGTAAGGGACCAAAACAGTTAGCTGTTCTAAAAGGTGTGGAACTATGTACATGATATTTGAACGGAATCATTTAGTATTTCGCATTCAGGCCATGGGGGTATTGGGTGTTTAACTTTCTGATCCAATGCCTCTCTCTGGCTTGCCGTTCCCTCACGGACCATGTTGGCTTGTGTTCCACCGCCAGGCCACGGAATGCCCGTAGTCCATGCCTCAGGAAGTGGGATACCAGGTGAGTATGTACCTTCTTCCTGTGTCTGATGTTGTACCGGTGTGCCGTGAGTCTGGTCCGAATCGAGTTCCTTGTTTCCCCAACGTATTGTTTTCCGCATTTTTTACATCGGATCAGGTAGACACAATTCTCCGTCGTAAGGGGGATGTTTCGTTGTAGGTGGTATACATTCCTCGAGACGGGATTCCTTGCTATTAAATAATCCGGCGGGGCTCTTTTTACTTTTTCGTTGGGGGGTCGTAGTTTGCTACAGACCAGCAGATCCTTTAGGTTGGGGTTCTTCACGAAGGCTGTCAATACCCTAACCCTCAAGGGCGACTGGTCCTCACTGAACAGCCTGTGGAAGTTGTGTTTTAGGGCTCTACTCAGACCAAGGTTGTATTGGGAGAACTTGAGGGTCAGTGGGACAATAACTCTCCTGTCCGTTCCCCCTGAGTTTTTTTCTGGAGGATGTGGGGGGCCTTTTTTCCACTTCATATAGACTGAACGGAGGAACCCTCTGGTATAACCCCTCTTCCGGAGTGCCTTGAACAGGGTCATCTTGGCATTGAGGAAATCATGCTTCTGAGTGCAGATTCTCTCGAACCGGATTAGTTGTGCCTTTACCAGTCCCCTGAAGGTGTGTTTGGGATGGTAGCTATCCCTATGCAGCAGAGCATGGCTGTCGGTCTCTTTGAAGAAGATCCTAATGTCCAGTTTTCTGTTGGTATTGAAGTTGTTACCTTTGTAGGTGGTTGTATCCAAAAAATCAACTTGCGAGATGTGAAGTGTGTGTTTTAGTTTGATAGTCTCGTGATGGTTATTGAGCGTGTTTACGAATTCCTGGAATTGCTCCTGTGTGTGGTCCCAAATTCCCCAGATGTCATCCAAGTACCTATAATAGTGGGTTGGTAACACAGAACACTTTTTAAAGGCCGTCTGCTCCCAATGTGCCATGTAAATATTGGCATAGGCCGGTGCAAATTTTTTACCCATTGCCGTTCCTTTAGTCTGGAGGTAGAATTGGCCATTGAACTCAAAGTCATTCTTGGTGAGGTTGAGTTCTAAAAGGTCCATGATAATGTCGTCCGGCCTCCCCTCCTCCGGGTACTGGTCCAGCCATTGTTTGACCACTTTTAGACCCATGGCCGTGTCTATATTGGTGTAAAGGTCGTTGATGTCCATCGTAAACAGGAGGCTGTTAGGTTCCAGTAGGATTGCTTTCACCTTGTGTATGAAGTCGTACGTATCCTTTATATAGCTGCCATGTTTAGTGGAGAGGGGATTTAAGTAGTGGTCCAGGAGCTCTGCCGACCTGTAGCTTTCACTACCACAATCTGAGACAATAGGGCGGCCTGGCGGTGTTGATGGTGTTGTCCAGGAAGCTTGAGGTTTGTGGATTTTGGGTAAGAGATAAAATTGTCTGGGCCTGGGGATGGGGTCACCCATCAGATATTTTGCTTGTCTTCGGTTTATGGTACCTCTCCCCAGTAGTGATTTAATCTTGCTTTGGACGATTGGTATTGACCCTGTGTATATGGGTTGGTCCAACTTCTTATAATATTGCGGGTTATTTAGTTGTCTCAAGGCTTCCTGGACGTAATTGGATCTGTCCATCACCACTACTCCATTACCTTTATCTGCGGGCTTGATGACAATGTTTTTGTTGTTTTTTAAGGATTTTATTGCCATTCTTTCAGGGGCAGTTAGGTTGGAAGGTTGTTCGGTCCCTGTTATGGAGAAGTGTTTAACTGTGGTCTTATCCAATTGGATGAGGTCTTTGAGTTTTTGGGGAATTTTTTGGGGGGGTGGTTCCCAGCCCGATTTTTCTGTGAATGGTGCCTTAATTGGGCGTTCTGCCATACCGTCGATCCCGAAGAAGGAAACTAACTTTAATCTACGGTGGTATTCCGTGATCTGTGCTTCAGTCTCCAGTTGTTTCGGTAGACCCGGACCTACAGTGGGAATAAATGAAAGTCCTTTTTCCAGGACACGTTCCTCAGTTGTAGTCAGGGTGTAGGTCTGGGAGAGATTTATTACCATCTTGTTACTGGTCCCCTGTCCGGGGGTGAATGGCGTGCCAAGTTTAAATGTTTGGACCAATGGTCCCACATTGCATTGGCTGTTTCAATGGTCCAGTGGATATTATCTGGGAGTGTGTGGAACTTTTCCCTTGGGAGGATTGGAACGCTCAATCCTGTGTTCTTTATGTACTGGTTGAGTTCTTTGAGGTTGGCTCTATCACCAGGTGAAAGGCTTTTGTCGGCATTTATAATTGGGATATGCAGAGTAGCGTTGGGGAAGGTGTCTGCTGCCGCCCCAATTAGTTTTGTTATATTTTTTTGGTGGGTTGTAGGGCATCTTGTGGATCTATCATTTAGGCCAAATGATAGGACCACCTTCTGTGTGGTTATTGAAGTTGGAGTCTTGTATTTAATTAAATGGTGGGCATGGGATAGACATGCCCCCGGGTAACAGTCCACCTGTACCCTCGGGTCGTTGATTTTTGGGAGCCTTGAAAGGTTTGAGTCCCCAAGGATTAGGATTGGCCTCTGGGGTTCCAGGTGCCAATTGCGGTACTTGTCCCCCCCATGAGGATGTCTTTCGAATTTGTCAGTTTGTAGCCTTTTTTTTGGTTGTTGCTCCTTCCTGGTGTTGAGGGGTTGGGTGTGACAGGGCTTTTTGGAAGGATTCCCATGTGGGGGGTCGGCGTTCCTCTTGTGGCCTGAAGGAATGGCTGTTTGGTCCTGCTCCCGTGGGGTTGGGTTGGTAGTCTGCCTAATTTGTTTGATGAAGTTTTCAAGTCCTGTCGTATGTGGGGTTGCCATTGTAAGAGGGGTCAGTGGGGTTTTGCCCGAGGTTTGTCCCTCTGTGGTACGATTTGTGTTAGGGCATGGGGTAGGGTCGGAGGGTGGTGTGGGATCCAAAGAGGTTCTTGGTTTTGGGTTTTGCTTTAAGATTTTTTGGAATTCTGTATGGGCCAACTGGATTGAGACTGCCTTGATGTTCTTGAGGTTCCTTTTGGCCCAACGGAGTGCTACCTCCCATGCCCTGCTTCCCTCGGAGAGGGGTAGGGTGTTGATCCGGTCAATTGTTTCCCGGATCAACGATGTGTAGTGGTCCTCTAGAATTTGTAGGCTGTTGTGCAGCCAATTTCGGGCATTGCCATACAACATGGCTCCCGTGGCGTCGGTTGGGTGAGCTGGTTTGACCAAATTCTCCAGCCATTTTGCAGCCCTTTTGAGGGATACCGGGCCCTGGGTATTCCCCTCCGAGATCTTGGTGTTACTGAGGTGGTGATAGGCTTTGATAAGTTGGTGGAGGGCTCGGACTAGTGCCCTAAAATTGTCGTCGGTAGGTTCCGCCATTCTGTGGGGCACACAAAGGGGTATGATTCCGATGAGGGTACTTTAACGATTGTCGACTGGGGTATTGTTATCAGGGTATTAAGGGCTTAGAGTCTAATCTACGTGTCCTAGTTGATGGAGTCATTAGGAGGCTGGGTGGGTTCAACCAGGATTATATTATTAAGTCAGGTCCTATCAATTTGCCAAATGGGTGGCATTTAGGGTAGGTTTCTGTACCCACCCAGTCTGCTTAGTGGATATGTGGTCCTCGGGGAATGTAGGTAACGTAGTAGGAGGTGAGGGTAGGAATGTGTGCGTGTGTGTGTGCGTATGTGTGTGTATGTGTGTGTGTGTGTGTGTGAAACTACAGACGGATGAAGTGGTGAGCTTCCTGAAATTCTCCCATTTGCTTGTTTTTATTTTTCCATTATTAAAAGTTCTTTTAATTTTATCTAATTAACCTAAGGACAAGGATGTGCAGGGAAGCAGAGTGGGAGTGAGCTACTG
>NW_025927222.1:0-1404 GCF_022655615.1 Tachysurus fulvidraco | reverse complement strand
GGTATCTGCATGTGTTTTGAGTGAATCCCTGCAGGCATGTAAGCCGTTTGCCGCAGTCTCAGCGCTGTAGCGCCTTTCTATCTTGCTTTTTCGTGAAACCTTATTATAAGCACACATCTGACAAGCTTGAAATGGGCTGTTTCACCTTGTTTCCATGAATCATGATAGGACATACTGTGTTCATGCCAGAAAGCTCGGAAAAGAGCTTTTTAACATTATTTCATGCTAAATAATATAAAATATAATAGTTCATATTAAAGGCCAATAAGTTGATAAAAATATGATTTTGCACTCGAAAAACTGATGATTTGTGTGTGCTATGATCATTTTCATGCAGTCTTAGGTATCAGCATGTGTTTTGAGTGAATCCCTGCAGGCATGTACAAAAGGAGCTGAAAAGCCGTTTGCCACAGTCTCAGTGTGTTGAAAAAAATCTTGATATGTGCTCTTATTATATGAACTATTACAATTGATGTTGTAGGGCATATGGGGGTAGGCCAGATATTGTAATAGTGTTGAGCTATATGAGTTATATGATTATAATATAATATATGTATATATAGTGTTAGACACCTCGAGACAAGTGTTAACAGAAATAAGGTAGTTTATTGGGTTTATTGAAGTTATAAACTCTGAGAATTTGAGAAAAACAAGAAGAAGGGGAACCTGTCCTTTAGGAGAGAACAGAGGAACTAAGGCTTAAAATAGAATGCATGTGCAGGCCCAGTCTGGACAAACAAGACAGACTGAGATCATAAGTCTAGCAAATTTAAGGAGTCAGCATAAACAGATCTCCACATATATGCAAAACAACATTATAAAATGCAAAAGCTTAGCTTAAGGAATATTGCAGTACGTCTAATAACCAGATAAAAAACCCTACTTGTAAGTCAACTACGGCTAATGTCATAATCATATTAATCATATCATAAATCAGAACTCCAATATCATAGGGATGGTAGGTGATTGCGGAATTGAGTATTATCACTGTGCTGATTAGTTATATCTTTAATATCTTTAGGTTATATGTAGAGAAGTGATTAATTTAGTGTAGGGCAAATAGGTTATAGGTGATTGTCATGATAACCATACATAGTATAGGCGTACAATACAGATAATCATATTACTAACACAGGTAATCATGTAGTATAGGTGTACAATACAGGTAATCATTTTGTATATATGTATGTATGTGTGTATGTGTATGTATGTGTATGTGTATGTATGTGTATGTATATATATATATATATATATATGTGTGTGTATATGTGTATATAGGCGTATAATCCGGAGAAATCATATCATATCAAATCATCATATACAAAACATAGAAAAAGATAGAGAGAAACTCACTCATTGTAATTGTATAAAGGGAGATTGGTGAGATTGGACAATAGTTTTGTC
>NW_025927221.1:0-2368 GCF_022655615.1 Tachysurus fulvidraco | reverse complement strand
TCCAGTAACCCCAGAGGTCTGTGACAATTAATGTTTGACTACCTAATTGGACTTAATGTGTTTTGCAAGTCAAAAGCTGGGGAATAAAAAGTGCTGTGGTGTAAAAATGTGTTAATTTTATCTTCAAATTGGTTACCGGCTACAGTAGGTTTAAAAACAGAATATTTATTTATTAGCCAAGAAACCTTAAAAGGGAACCAACATGGAACATGTTAGAAGCCAACAGAACCCATTTAGTATGTTTAGATCTTTATCTATTCAGAGAACCATAGTCATCATTCCTGTATAGAGACTTAGGTTAATGTTTTTTCTTGCACAGTTTGCACATCAGATTATTGCTTCACCACAGAAACTCAAGCCAGCAGCGAAAATGATGTCTAAATATATGCCAAGTGCTACAACATGCTCAATGTGTTAAAAAAAAGGTGGAATGTTAGAGAACAGCTTAACAAATCTATCTCTATATCTGACTATGTATGCATATGTGAAGTACACTCTATTGTTTATTATAGATTTAGTCGCCCAGCTGTTCTATAAAATCTTCCATTAGGTTTTTCATTACATTTTGGAGAAACCTTTTGGATTTGGTCTTTTAGCAACAAGAGAATTAATGAAATCAGGCACTAAGGCTGCAGAGGCCTTGTACTTAATTGGTGTGCTAATGCCAAAGGTGATCACTGGGGTCTGTAGGGACCCAAATTGTAGGCAAAACATATCTTTTTAAACGTTGCTTTGTGTGCAAGGGAATTATAGGTTGGTGAAATAATATGGTGTAGCATTTTATACACTTCTTTTCTCCCAAATCTTGTGCCTCACCTATGGATGTGATTGATGTACAGGGGCAAATTTTCCTGTTAACCGGAAACAGTCCTGAACTCTTTCTCATAGAGAAAATGTATGTCTCCACAGACAGTAGAGACTCCTTCCAAAAATGTTACATTTACAGCATTTAGCAGACCCCCTTATTATTTCAATTTATACAACTGAACAATTGAGGGTTAAGGGCCTTGCTCAGGGGCCCAGCAGTGGCAGATTGGTGGACCTAGGCTGATGTTTAGAGCAAAGATCATTATGCAGCATCTCGATTAGCTTTAAAACAAGAGTAAAAGATCATAACCTTTAAAATTATAGTGACACCCTGGAAGCACTCCTTGGACAGTAATGCAAGTTATGCAGCAGTCGTATATGTTCCCACTTGTCTACCAAAGAACTCACAAGGTAACAAGGCATCCAGAGACTGTACCAGCTAAAGTTGTGTTCCCCTTCATGAAGATTTCGGACCTTCACTGAGAAGTTGCCAACTCAATGTGGACAACAACCTCTTAATTAATACACATAAGGTTACACCTAATAGACCCCTGTCAGATATTCAGACATGCCATATGACTGAGCATGTGTAACCTTTACTTTCCCACTACACGCAAAAGTCATAGAAAGGTCGAGAAAAGGTGAAGGATCATCATTGCTTTGGTTGGATTACATTTTTAATAGCAGTTTGGCCACACTGCCAAATGAAGCAACAGGAAAGCACTTCAACTGAAACAGAACAATTGCATTATTTCAGCAGGTTAATGCACGTACTGTAGAGAGATTGAGCATGAGCAATGATAGAATGATACCCCTGCACGTCTGCTGTGTAAAAAAAAAAAAAACAACATTGAATAGAAGTGTGAATTTCCTGGTAGAAAGATGGGTTCTGGCTGTGTTTTGGGTTTTAGGATTAATCCTGTCAGTTTATGCTCTTCACGTGGAGCTGTCACGAGAAAACGACCTAAATTACAGGTCTTTGTGCGACCTCGCTGATTCTGTCAGCTGTTTTCACCTCCAGGTAAAATTATATGCATATATACACACACTATGTATCTATCTATCTATATATATATATACCACACACACGCACACACACACGCATACACACAAACAATCGCACACACACACACACACACACACACACACACACACACACACACACACACACACACACACACACACACACACACACACACACTAAAGTGCTATATCGCTCATGCCACGTCTATGGCAAGTCGTTTTAACATTTAATGGCTAGTCTGGATATGTATTATAGATATCCGTAATTCAGTTCTGCCTAGTCAAAATGAAAATTTCAGATATCCACAATGGCATTCCTCCTATCCACAATTGTCTTTTCAGATATCCAATACTTCATTCTTCCTGGGATGAAAGACGTCACTTTTCCCATTCATGTCTATGGAGTTTCCCTTTACAGATATATTTAATTCAGTTGTAGATATCCACGGTGTGAAATGTGGATATCTACAATCAATTATGAATATCCATAATTCCGGTTAGAGATATCTACAATTTAATTCTGGCTTCGCAAACAACG
>NW_025927220.1:0-3513 GCF_022655615.1 Tachysurus fulvidraco | reverse complement strand
CTAACCCTAACCCTAACCCTAACCCTAACCCTAACCCAAGGAGGGCAGCAAGGTATCCACCTACCCCTCCCCCCAAAACACATAAAAAACGCTTATTTGGCCATTTAGGGTTGTGAGGGCCGCAAGGTATCCACCTACCCCTCCACCCTAAACACAAAATTTTGATTGTGGGGATGTGAGGGCAGCAAGGTATCCACCTACCCCTCCATCCACCACAATCATAATCAAAATTCAATGATGGGAAAGTGAGGGCAAGGAAGGTATTCACCTCCACCTCCACCCAGAATACCCAAATTATTAATTGATATTACCTCAATTGTGAGGAATTTTTTGAACAGGGGACAGATCCTACTTGGACTGTCCCCGCCCGAAAAAACACTTTAAAAACTCCATGGTTTATGGTGTGAGACTCACGGGGGAGACGGTGGGACGATCAGGGTGGCATGTTAGGCAGGCCCGTGCACAACGTGAGTCCCTTAATTGGGACCACGGTCTGGGGACTCCAATCCTACCCCCCAACCCCAACCCTACCCCCAACCCTAACCCTAACCCTAACCCTAACCCTAACCCTAACCCTAATCCCAACCCTAACTCTAACCCCAACTCAAACCCTAACCCTAACCCTAACCCTAACCCTAACCCTAACCCTAACCCTAACCCTAATTAGTATACATACCAAATTTCAGAGCTCTAGAGCAAAAAATGAGAAAAAATGTGCATTTTCACATATGTGCATTTTCTAGTCTAACCCTAACCCTAACCCTAACCCTAACCCTAACCCTAACCCTAACCCTAACCCTAATCGTAACCCTAATTTTTTGAAAAATTGTCAAAGTCCAAACTCAAACCCAAAGCTCATATAGACTCAAAAACACCACAGTCATGTCCAGTCACTTCCAAATAGTATATATAGATGTCAATTTTGAACATAAACCCAAAGGAAAATGTACAATACCCTATCTCCACTGCTGGTGGCGCTATCGAGCTGAAACCATGTGCAATCAACTCCCAGCCCCCTAATTAGTATACATACCAAATTTCAGAGCTCTAGAGCAAAAATGAGAAAAAATGTGCATTTGCACATATGTGCATTTTCGTTTTGACCACACAACCTAACCCTAACCCTAACCCTAACCCTAACCCTAACCCTAACCCTAACCCTAACCCGAACTCCCAGCCCCCTAATTAGTATACATACCAAATTTCAGAGCTCTAGAGCAACAATGAGAAAAAATGTGCAAATGCACATATGTGCATTTTCGTTTTGACCACACAACCTAACCCTAACCCTAACCCTAACCCTAACCCTAACCCTAACCCTAACCCCTAACCCTAACCCTAACCCTAACCCTAACCCTAACCCTAACCCTAACCCTAACCCTAACCCTAACCCTAACCCTAACGAAGAGGTGCTCGGCCAGTGCCCCTGCAACGCCTCCCGGGTACGTCGATCCAGTTATCAGACCCTAGGTGAGTATACGGCCTCCAAGGTGAGTTTTTGGCCTCCGTGGGTCTACTAGGACAGCGTTGGACTCGTTCGCGGACCTGTTCGTCGACCCTGCCAGAATGTCTCGGGAAACCTTGCGGTGTTAACAAGTGACATTCTCGGCTGGGTGAGGTTTGTAGCCGGCCTCCCTGGGTCCACTAGGACAGCACGCAGGGCGGTGGTCTGGGGCCAACAGACCTTAAATGGGGCCAAGTCTTCTACTGGTGGCTAGCACCGACCACACGACAGCACATCATGCACCACACTGCACCCACACCATGTTAGCTTTCTGTGTTCCTCACTACATTTTAGAAAATGTTCAGGTTAGCACTTTGATAGAAATAATACTCAAATAATGTTAACAATAACAATAGCAAAGTGGTAGCATTTAAGATAAGGATAAGCTCTCTCCCATTCTGCTCCCCTTCGTTTCCACTCTCTTTTTAAAAAACATATTTGAGCCCATTATAAACAAATAAATAGATAGGGAAAATAGGTTAATAGGCAAAATAGTTCAATGACTCCACCCATACGGAGGAGTTAATTAGCATTAGCATTAGTTAGCTTCTGATTGGACATGGGACACAGGCCGAGGCTTGATCCACCTACGGCTGGCCGCCTCAGAGGAGGGTGTTCAGTGATCAAAGGCCGAAACACCCGTTGAGCCTGAGGTGCACTGCTGATGATGTGTCCTAAAATTCATTAAATATTTGTGACCAGTAATTAAAAAATAAAAAATCTTTTTTCCAAAAAGTTACAAATAAATAAATAAATAATTAAAACAATGAAACAATGAATAAATGAATAAATAAATAAATAAATAAATAAATAAACAAATAAATAACTAAAAGAACACATTTAATCTCTCTCTAAAGAAATCTTTAACTTGGAGACTGACCCACTCACTCCAGTGGCTCACCTCTCTGTTATTATTTCTTTTAAAAAATACATCAAAAGTCTGACAGAGCGATAGCTGTGCAATAACATGCGCCGGCCAGTGCCTCACCCTTGGCTCCCGCTACATCCACGCAGGTTAAGACCCTGTGATGGGGGGGTCATTGTACGTTTCCAAAAACCTAACCCTAACTCCCAGCCCCCTAATTAGTATACATACCAAATTTCAGAGCTCTAGAGCAAAAAATGAGAAAAAATGTGCAAATGCACATATGTGCATTTTCGTTTTGACCACACAACCTAACCCTAACCCTAACCCTAACCCTAACCCTAACCCTAACCCTAACCCTAACCCTAACCCAAGGAGGGCAGCAAGGTATCCACCTACCCCTCCCCCCAAAACACATAAAAAACGCTTATTTGGCCATTTAGGGTTGTGAGGGCCGCAAGGTATCCACCTACCCCTCCACCCTAAACACAAAATTTTGATTGTGGGGATGTGAGGGCAGCAAGGTATCCACCTACCCCTCCATCCACCACAATCATAATCAAAATTCAATGATGGGAAAGTGAGGGCAAGGAAGGTATTCACCTCCACCTCCACCCAGAATACCCAAATTATTAATTGATATTACCTCAATTGTGAGGAATTTTTTGAACAGGGGACAGATCCTACTTGGACTGTCCCCGCCCGAAAAAACACTTTAAAAACTCCATGGTTTATGGTGTGAGACTCACGGGGGAGACGGTGGGACGATCAGGGTGGCATGTTAGGCAGGCCCGTGCACAACGTGAGTCCCTTAATTGGGACCACGGTCTGGGGACTCCAATCCTACCCCCCAACCCCAACCCTACCCCCAACCCTAACCCTAACCCTAACCCTAACCCTAACCCTAACCCTAATCCCAACCCTAACTCTAACCCCAACTCAAACCCTAACCCTAACCCTAACCCTAACCCTAACCCTAACCCTAACCCCCTAATTAGTATACATACCAAATTTCAGAGCTCTAGAGCAAAAAATGAGAAAAAATGTGCATTTGCACATATGTGCATTTTCGTTTTGACCACACAACCTAACCCTAACCCTAACCCTAACCCTAACCCTAACCCTAACCCTAACCCTAACCCTA
>NW_025927219.1:0-5476 GCF_022655615.1 Tachysurus fulvidraco | reverse complement strand
CATCTCAAACTGAAAATCTGAAATATTTTTTATTTCCTTTATTTTCTATTAATAATAATAAAACATCAATTGAATATTGTGAATGAAAAAGTAAATGTAAAGTTTTGTATTTTTGAAAACAAAATAATGACAAAAGATAGTGTAGATAGTGTAAAAAAAATTGTGAAATGTCATAATTGCTTACCAAAAGTTAGGACAAGTGTTCATGGTGATGGCTGTGGTATTTCTGTTGCTGCTAGTTGTGATCAGAATTTATACCCCAAAACTGAAAGCAGATTTGAACACCTTGCCCTGGGAGTGGCATGATTTTTAAGAAAATGCTCAGAACTTCCTGGAAATTACAGTAAGTTTCTTTTCTGTGTTAGAACATGAGCTAAGACAGCTTAAAACATGCAAAGCAAAATGTATATAAACATTTGCTTTTTTTAAGAAGTCCAAATAACAAATATAAAAAAGGAATTTAGCAAGTAGTGTTTTTTTAAAACTAACATTTTCAAATATTATTGTTACTTTCTTTCATAATAAGGTGACTAATAATGACTAAAATACTGTCATGTTTTGTCTACGTCTATGTTTATATATATATATATATATATATTTTTTAAATTGGGTCAATTAATATGTTCATATGTCTTTTGTTTCCACAGTTTGGAACATATATACATATTTAAATAGAAGATTTTTCTTCATTACATTGTGCATATTCAGTGTGTCAAAGTTGTCTGTCTACATTCTTCATTTTAAGTTTCTTTTCTTTAATTTCCATGTGTAAAGGTCACTTTAAAGTACATTTTTGTTACTGTAAGGTGTACAATAGACTGCTTCTGGATATTATTTAGGAGTGAAATGCTAAAATGCTTGCCTGAAAGGTTTGACAAATATTTCACCATACTCATTAGTTCAGCTTAACATGCCAACATAAAACATTTATCATAAAAATCTTCAGATGCTGCAAACTGTTTACAGTTTATATGCTGAACAACAATAAAATGCTTCATCATCATCATCTTCTTCTTCTTCTTCTTCTTCTTCTTCTTCTTCTTCTTCTTCTTTCTGCTCTTCTCCTTCTCCTTCTAAATTCCCAATTCACGGGACTTCCGGGTGACGCCATGCTGACAGCAGCTTGAGGGAATCGCTCCGTCCAAAAGTTTAATAATTTCGTAATAAAACCAGTATAATACTCTGCGACCATTAACAAATTCGACATGTCGACAACTAGAGGTAGAGGACAATCTAAACAGGACTCAGTTAAGGAAAAAGGCGAAAACTTGAAGCAGCTAACTATGATGCAAGCACAGAGTGCGCAATCGGATGCTAACATGCGGGATTCTGAGTCAAAAATTCTGGCAGAGCTCGAGAAGCTGAGGAAAGACAATCAAGATGGACACACTCAGACTCAGCTATCTTTAACACGGCTGGAAACGTCGTTCGGGGAACTGAAAGGAGAGTTTACTGAACTACAAAAGTAGTTTAAAAGGACCGTATCAGGGCTAATGAAGACACGGCCAGGCGTCATGAGCGGGCCCTCCGCTACTTACTGCATCGAGAGATGGATTTGAATGCACGGTGTGAAGACATGCAAAATTGTTTAAGGTGAAACAATCTGAGAATTTATAAAGTGGCTGAAGGGTGCGAGGGAAGAGATGTTAAGCGGTTTGTACATGATTTGCTTAACTCTGTTCTTCAGCTTCCTCCTGATCTTAACATCAGCATTGAAAGGGCACACAGGGCGCTTACTGCTAAGCCCAAAAACGCTGATGCTGCCCCTCGTTCGCTGGTTGTTAGGTTTCTTGACTTTTCAGTGAAAGAAACCATACTGAAACAGGCCTGGGAACAGAAAAAAGTCATGTACGAAGGAAAACAGATCTACTTTGGTATAGATGCTGTGCCGGCACTTGAGAAGTTGGGGGTGCACGCCCGAGTGGATGAGAGAGAGCGACTGGAGATGGAGCTGTGCCAAGACGGGTGGAATACAGCGGGAAGGAGACCCATTGGAGGACCAGTGAGACGTACCAACGCCGAAATTAAAGCCTTCTTTAACAAGGATAACTAATTTGTATATTCGCCGAGTACATCTTTCCAGTTAAACTAGTATAGTTAGGAGGGGGGAAAAAAGAACATTCTCAATATGGACGAGACGCAAGAACCACTCTAAGTGGAGGACCACCTATCCACAGCCAAGTCGCTAACGAAGCGCTCTGGGAGCGACAGCGATACCGCACACGACGTGTTTTTGTTTTGTTTCTTCTTTGTTTGTTTTTTTCCCACGGAGGACCAGTCAAAAGCCTCCGTCCAAGATACATCAGGGACTGGGTCATTTTTGATCCAGTCGGGTATGTGGAAGCCTACATTGTTCAACTTGTTATTCATATGTTCATTTGTAAATGTTTTTTTTGTCCTGAGACGTTTGATGGGCCATATTGTTATTTTTAGTAATGACTCCTCTTATAGTGATGTCTCTGAGATTCAAGAAAGGGTTATAGCAGTTCAATATACAACATGATAACAGATGGATAATATGTGTTACGTATAATGTTAAAGGCTTAGGTAGTCCAATTAAAAGAAAAAAGGTGCTGAATAAACTGAAAAAGTTTAACCCCTTTATGCCTTGGCCCCCTTTTGCAGGTTTGTCGCCTACATGACCTACCCAACAAAAAGTGGTACTGCTCCCACATACTTTGACACACAGGGGTGAGCCTGGTCTCATTGGAAAGAAGAGATTCTCTAGTTTCAGAAACTAGTTTCAGATTGGCCTTATGGGCACAAAGTTACAGAGGCTAGAATGGAAGGTTTTCATTTCCACCTGGGTTGTTTACCTGATAAACTGATTAATCTTATTTTTCTGGAACATGCTAGGGACCAAATAACAACTGAGGGTCATAGCCATATGTCTTGGCTTTCACCAAAAAAAAAAATTCAAGTCAAAAGACCCAAAAATGGCTTCAATAAAAATATTTTTCTACGGACATGGTCGTCTGGTGCAGCGTTTTTGTGTACTTGTTTACTATATAACTTTGAAATAAAAGGCTGCATGCTCAGTCTGAAAGGCCTAAAACAAGCATAGACTCTCTCTCTATCACTCTGGTGTGAAAAAAGGCCTGTAACTTGACACCCTGAGCTGTGAGAGGGACAAAAGATCAAGGATTACGCAAGAATTCTTTTGCGCATCCAGTTCACGCAGACACAGGCAAAGAACATACGGCATGCCGCATACCGTTGGAATCGTCTGCTTATTGGCTAAACAGCTGTATAGGTCCCAGCCCATTTCATTGCTATTGGAAGGAGTAATTGTCAGTCAAATGTGGGTTCCCAAAAATGAGGTCATGCCATCATTGGCTTCTCAGCCGTCTATCTCTGCCATACAAGCACCGATTGGCTCAAATGAGGGCTTATTTGATTCGTTAGGACCTGGGCTATAAATACGACGTAGACTTTGAATTTTTGAATATCCCAATGAGAAGTTAGAGTGGCAAAACGAGATGATGGCACACTTCTGTTTCCAGTTTTCAGAACACTAACGGAATATTTGCGGCACGACCAGAGCGTTTTGGATTAAAAGATTTCAATTCCTTGGACCTGTGTGGATTTTTGTGGATTATTTGTTTTGGAATATATTACCCCAGTGAAGAAAGAGACGCGTCTAAAGGTAAGGGAAAAACCGGTATAGCGCCACCTAGGTCAGTTTTGTCCAAAAAACTTTTCTAATTGTATGAAGGCTGTGAATCATATTATGCTTTGTGTGTGGGCTTAAAAAAATATTGAGAGTATAAACTTTAATAGGTAAATAGGTTTTTTCGTGTTTTTGGAGGATTTGATGCTTGTTATTGAACACCGTTCCACCTGTGGAACACTACCGCTAGGGGCTGAAGCTGCATAATTTCATTGTAACTTTTAAGCATTAAATCCTCTAAAAACACGAAAAAACTTATGTTTCTAGTAAAGTTTATACTCTCAATATTTTTTTAAGCCCACGCACAAAGCATAATATGATTCATAGCCGTCATACTCTTAGAAAAAATTTTTGGGAGAAAACTGACCTAGGTGGCGCTAGACCAGTTTTTCCTTACCTTTAGACGCATCCCTTTCTTCACTGGGGTAATATATTCCAAAACAAATATTCCACAAAAATCCACACAGGTCCAAGGAACTGAAATCTGTAAGCCTTTTAATCCAAAACGCTTTGGTCGCGCCGCAAATATTCCGAAAAATTGGAAACAGTGGTGCGCCACCATCTTTGTTTCGGCTCTAACTTCTCATTGGGGTATTCAAAAATTCTAAATTTATGTCATATTTATAGCCCAGGGCGCAACGAATCAAACAAGCCCTCACTTAAGCCAATCGGTGCTTGTATTGCAGAGATAGACGGCTGAGAAGCCAATGAGGTCAGACATCATTTTTGGGAACCCGCCTTTGACTGACAATTACTCCTTCCAATAGCAATGAAATTGGCCGGGACCTATACAGCTCTTTAGCCAATAAGGAGACGATTCCAACGGTATGCCACGACCCGCCTCTCTAATGCTGGCTTCTGCGCGAAAATCGTGCGCGATGGGTTTATTGCGCAATCCTTGAACTTTTCACACTCTCACAGCTCAGGGTGTCAGGTTACAGGCCTCTTTACACAGCAGAATAGTAGAGAGAGAGGCTGTGCTGGTTTCTGGCCATTTAAACTGAGCATGCAGTCTTTTAATTCAAAGTTATACAGTAAACAAGTAAACAAGAAACACATGACCGGATGGACATGTCCGTAGAAAAATAGTGTTATTGAAGCCATTTTTGGGTCTTTTGACTTGATTTTTTTTTTGGTGAAAGCCAAGACATGTGGCTATGACCCTCAGGTGTTAAATGTTACCTAACATGTTCCAGAGAAATAAGATAAATTAAAAACCTCAGGCGAAAATCAAAATTTTCCATTCTAGCCTCTGTAACTTTGTGTCAGTAAGGCCTAGAATCAATCTGACACTTGTATCTGAAACTAGAGAATCACTTCTTTCCAATGAGACCAGGCTCACCCCTGTGTGTTAAAGTATGTGGGAGCTGTATCACTTTTTGTTTTGTATACAATTTCGTCCGATCGTTCGTGTGCGATAACAGGTTAAAGTTGAATTGAAGCTTGTTTCTGGGTCATCCCCTAGTGGCCACTTTGGCGACCCATAACAGGAATGTGAATGTGTCTCCTAAATCAGAAATTGAAAACCAGACACGTTTAACATTTGCATTCAACAAAAATCATTCAACAAGTGTATTTTGTCAGGTAATTATGACCTTTAACCAATGTTTGAGATATGTGAAACACTTTTTTTACTGAAATGTTTCAGTAATAATATCAGTAATAATGTGTTATTTTAAAAAGACTACAATTTCTTGACTAAATCTAGACTAAAATTAAAAAACTTTTAGTTGACTAAAACTTGACTAAGATACCTTGAGTTTTCTTTTGACTAAAACTAGACTAAATTGACGAGACTTTCAGTCG
>NW_025927218.1:0-1688 GCF_022655615.1 Tachysurus fulvidraco | reverse complement strand
GTGCATCTATCATGCTCCACAGCGGAGTATCCTGACACGTATAGTGAATTTGGTGAGAATCGGATTTGGGGTCCATTTTCGCCCAAAAGTACGTTGACCCGCCGGCTTACCATTTTGAGCATTTTTTTGACCAAAAAATTTACGTTGGTTGATCTTTTTACATTTTCAGTATGTGAAAAGGGGGGTCAAAACTAGCATTTTGGTATAATTAGTGTGCATCTATCATGCTCCAGAGCTGAGATTTTAGCTGGAATGCTTTTCACACCCCAGTTCAGTATCGGCGACGATTTTGAAATGCCATATCGCAGAAACTATGCATAATAGGCTAAAAAAAATCTTCACCCCAAGTTAGTATTGAGTATCCTGACACGTATAGTGAATTTGGTTAGAATCGGATTTGGGGTCCATTTTCGCCCAAAAGTACGTTGACCCGCCGGGTTACCATTTTGAGCATTTTTTTGACCAAAAAATTTACGTTGGTTGATCTTTTTACATTTTCAGTATGTGAAAAGGGGGGTCAAAACTAGCATTTTGGTATAATTAGTGTGCATCTATCATGCTCCAGAGCTAAGATTTTAGCTGGAATGCTTTTCACCACCCAGTTCAGTATCTGCGACGATTTTGAAATGCCATATCGCAAAAACTATGCATAATAGGCTATGAAAAATCTTCACCCCAAGTTAGCATTGAGTATCCTGACACGTATAGTGAATTTGGTTAGAATCGGATTTGGGGTCCATTTTCGCCCAAAAGCACGTTGACCCGCCGGCTTACCATTTTGAGCATTTTTTTGACCAAAAAATGTACGTTCTCTGATATTTTTAAATTTTCACAATGTGAAAAGGGAGGTTAAAACTAACATTTCGGTATAATTAAGGTGCATCTATCATGCTCCACAGCGGAGTATCCTGACACGTATAGTGAATTTGGTGAGAATCGGATTTGGGGTCCATTTTCGCCCAAAAGTACGTTGACCCGCCGGCTTACCATTTTGAGCATTTTTTGACCAAAAAATTTACGTTGGTTGATCTTTTTACATTTTCAGTATGTGAAAAGGGGGGTCAAAACTAGCATTTTGGTATAATTAGTGTGCATCTATCATGCTCCAGAGCTGAGATTTTAGCTGGAATGCTTTTCACACCCCAGTTCAGTATCGGCGACGATTTTGAAATGCCATATCGCAGAAACTATGCATAATAGGCTATGAAAAATCTTCACCCCAAGTTAGCATTGAGTATCCTGACACGTATAGTGAATTTGGTTAGAATCGGATTTGGGGTCCATTTTCGCCCAAAAGCACGTTGACCCGCCGGCTTACCATTTTGAGCATTTTTTTGACCAAAAAATGTACGTTCTCTGATATTTTTAAATTTTCACAATGTGAAAAGGGAGGTTAAAACTAACATTTCGGTATAATTAAGGTGCATCTATCATGCTCCACAGCGGAGTATCCTGACACGTATAGTGAATTTGGTGAGAATCGGATTTGGGGTCCATTTTCGCCCAAAAGTACGTTGACCCGCCGGCTTACCATTTTGAGCATTTTTTTGACCAAAAAATTTACGTTGGTTGATCTTTTTACATTTTCAGTATGTGAAAAGGGGGTCAAAACTAGCATTTTGGTATAATTAGTGTGCATCTATCATGCTCCAGAGCTGAGATTTTAGCTGGAATGCTTTTCACACCCC
>NW_025927217.1:0-1820 GCF_022655615.1 Tachysurus fulvidraco | reverse complement strand
ATGGAACTGAACACATTAAATCACAGGTAAATCTGCTTTAAACTAAACTGATCATTAATATTATAAACGTCGGATTCGCTTATGATTAAGTTTCTATTAGCTGAACTTCTTGTTGTTGATCTTTAATGATGTGCTTCAACTAAACAGGTTTGGGGCATCAGTTAAGGTCACTGCCTGCCTAGTGATTTATTGTCCTTTGTTTATATGACTTAGGTCTAGACACCCGATGCGGCAAGAAGTCCGTGCTCTTCATCCTCCTCCTCCTCTTCTGTTGGCCAACAGATACGTCATTCATAAGAGACTCGGTAGAGGAAGTTTCGGCACTGTTTATCTCATTGAAGATACAAAAACGTCCAGAGACAAACTGTGAGTACTTTCAAAAAGTTCACATTTCATCTTTAATGATGTAGTTATATATCATTTATTTAATTATTGTGTAGTAAAACGTGTGAGAGTAAAATGTTTATGTACAAAATAGATCACAGAACGAACACACAAACATAAACAATCTTTCTTGTAATAGGTAAAAACCCTACTGACAGAACGGTAGGAAATGTATTTAATTTTCAGTTATTTTATGTTTTTATTTATTAATAGCTTTAAGTATTTAGTAGCGCTTCTACTGTTGGCCGCTAGATGTCAGTGTTGCGCTGCGGTGCATATGGAATTCCGTTATTTCCGTCTATTTGTTTAATTTTATTTTGTTCGGCTGTAAAAAACAAACAAACAAATAAATAAACAAACAAATAAATAAAGAGCAAATACACATTTTATTATTGTGTACAAACCTTTAAATGGTAATTTGTATGATTTATAACAACCGCAACAAATAGTATTTTGTCTAGATTTATAAATATAAATACATCGCTTGATTAGTATTTGTTTTTAAGATAATTAACTTTAGAGAATAACATGATGTACAAACTGAGCTCTGATGTGATTAACCTGCAGTGCTGCTGTTTTCTTCTGTACTAAAAAAAATCCTCTCATTAACATGCACATGATCTGAGAATTAGTCACTGAATTAAACTACAACTTGTTGTAAATTCATTTCACTGACAAACACAAACATATTCCACATTCACACTGACTCATATACGTTACTGTTACAGACCTACAGAAGAGAGACAATTAAAGTGGAAACCTTCTGTTCATGCACAGCTGTATTTTTATCTTTAAGCTTCCTTCAGTGCTCCAGTCGACAGAAGGGACCCAGGGATATGTAAAGCAGCTCATGACAGTGAGGAGAAAGAGGAGAAAAAAGGAGATTAATAGGAGGAGACTAACACTGAAGTGTTCAAGGGATTTTCTGCTTGTTATCTCAAACCCAGTGTCAGACGTGTCACTGAAATTCAACACGTTATTTCTTCCTCTCTGCAACGTACACGCTTCAAAAACCTCCTGCAATTCCCCCCTTGATGGAGTATTGAACACCCGGATCACTTCTGGAACACATCACTTCTGCTCTGTTAATATAAAAAAAAGAGGTAGTCTAAAGAGAAAGGAACCTGGACGTAGGAAACAATGTCCTGTTACAACATCACTGAGAAATAACAGAAATAACTCCTGCGGCTTGAGAAAAGCTCTCTCACTTTTATTCTGAAGAAACACTTACTAAGGCTTATTAACTTCCTCCTGCGTAACTCTGACAGATAGAAGTTCTTGTACTTGGACTACAGACAGTCAGAAGTAAGCTATCTGATGACAGAGTAACTCTGAATGGTCTTTCTTTTACATCACGTGCAGCAGTAAAAGACCTCGGTGTGATTATTGATACCGGTCTCTCACTTGAAGCTCATGTAGATAATATCACAAGTGTA
>NW_025927216.1:0-6265 GCF_022655615.1 Tachysurus fulvidraco | reverse complement strand
CAAATTAGAGTGAACACAGTAACATTAGAGTGAACACAGTAACATTAAAGTGAACACAGTAACATTAGAGTGAACACAGTAACAGAGTGAACACAGTAACATTAGAGTGAACACAGTAACATTAGAGTGAACGCAGTAACATTAAAGTGAACACAGTAACATTAGAGTGAACACAGTAACATTAAAGTGAACACAGTAACATTAAAGTGAACACAGTAACATTAGAGTGAACACAGTAACATTAGAGTGAACACAGTAACAGAGTGAACACAGTAACATTAGAGTGAACACAGTAACATTAGAGTGAACACAGTAACATTAGAGTGAACACAGTAACATTAGAGTGAACACAGTAACATTAGAGTGAACGTAGTAACATTAGAGTGAACACAGTAACATTAGAGTGAACACAGTAACATTAAAGTGAACACAGTAACATTAAAGTGAACACAGTAACATTAATGTGAACGCAGTAACATTAGAGTGAACACAGTAACATTAAAGTGAACACAGTAACATTAAAGTGAACACAGTAACATTAGAGTGAACACAGTAACATTAGAGTGAACACAGTAACATTAGAGTGAACACAGTAACATTAGAGTGAACACAGTAACATTAGAGTGAACACAGTAACATTAGAGTGAACGCAGTAACATTAGAGTGAACACAGTAACATTAGAGTGAACACAGTAACATTAGAGTGAACACAGTAACATTAAAGTGAACACAGTAACATTAAAGTGAACGCAGTAACATTAGAGTGAACACAGTAACATTAAAGTGAACACAGTAACATTAGAGTGAACACAGTAACATTAGAGTGAACACAGTAACAGAGTGAACACAGTAACTATAGAGTGAATACAGTAACATTAGAGTGAACACAGTAACATTAGAGTGAACGCAGTAACATTAGAGTGAACGCAGTAACATTAAAGTGAACACAGTAACATTAAAGTGAACACAGTAACATTAGAGTGAACACAGTAACAGAGTGAACACAGTAACATTAGAGTGAACGCAGTAACATTAGAGTGAACGCAGTAACATTAGAGTGAACGCAGTAACAGAGTGAACACAGTAACATTAGAGTGAACGCAGTAACAGAGTGAACACAGTAACATTAGAGTGAACGCAGTAACATTAGAGTGAACACAGTAACAGAGTGAACACAGTAACATTAGAGTGAACGCAGTAACATTAAAGTGAACACAGTAACATTAGAGTGAACACAGTAACATTAGAGTGAACACAGTAACATTAGAGTGAACACAGTAACATTAAAGTGAACACAGTAACATTAAAGTGAACGCAGTAACATTAAAGTGAACACAGTAACATTAAAATGAACACAGTAACATTAGAGTGAACACAGTAACATTAAAGTGAACACAGTAACATTAGAGTGAACACAGTAACATTAGAGTGAACACAGTAACATTAGAGTGAACACAGTAACATTAGAGTGAACACAGTAACATTAGAGTGAACACAGTAACAGAGTGAACACAGTAACATTAGAGTGAACACAGTAACATTAGAGTGAACACAGTAACATTAAAGTGAACACAGTAACATTAGAGTGAACACAGTAACATTAGAGTGAACACAGTAACAGAGTGAACACAGTAACATTAGAGTGAACACAGTAACATTAGAGTGAACACAGTAACATTAAAGTGAACACAGTAACATTAAAGTGAACACAGTAACATTAGAGTGAACACAGTAACATTAAAGTGAACACAGTAACAGAGTGAACACAGTAACATTAGAGTGAACACAGTAACAGAGTGAACACAGTAACATTAGAGTGAACACAGTAACATTAGAGTGAACACAGTAACATTAGAGTGAACACAGTAACATTAAAGTGAACACAGTAACATTAAAGTGAACACAGTAACATTAGAGTGAACACAGTAACATTAGAGTGAACACAGTAACATTAGAGTGAACACAGTAACATTAAAGTGAACACAGTAACATTAAAGTGAACACAGTAACATTAGAGTGAACACAGTAACATTAGAGTGAACACAGTAACATTAGAGTGAACACAGTAACAGAGTGAACACAGTAACATTAGAGTGAACACAGTAACATTAAAGTGAACACAGTAACATTAAAGTGAACACAGTAACATTAGAGTGAACACAGTAACATTAAAGTGAACACAGTAACATTAAAGTGAACACAGTAACATTAGAGTGAACACAGTAACATTAAAGTGAACACAGTAACATTAAAGTGAACACAGTAACATTAGAGTGAACACAGTAACAGTAACATTAAAGTGAACACAGTAACATTAAAGTGAACACAGTAACATTAAAGTGAACACAGTAACATTAGAGTGAACACAGTAACAGTAACATTAAAGTGAACACAGTAACATTAAAGTGAACACAGTAACATTAAAGTGAACACAGTAACATTAGAGTGAACACAGTAACAGAGTGAACACAGTAACATTAGAGTGAACACAGTAACATTAAAGTGAACACAGTAACATTAGAGTGAACACAGTAACATTAGAGTGAACACAGTAACAGAGTGAACACAGTAACATTAGAGTGAACACAGTAACATTAGAGTGAACACAGTAACATTAGAGTGAACACAGTAACATTAGAGTGAACGCAGTAACATTAAAGTGAACACAGTAACATTAGAGTGAACACAGTAACATTAAAGTGAACACAGTAACATTAGAGTGAACACAGTAACATTAAAGTGAACACAGTAACATTAAAGTGAACACAGTAACATTAGAGTGAACACAGTAACATTAGAGTGAACACAGTAACAGAGTGAACACAGTAACATTAGAGTGAACGCAGTAACATTAAAGTGAACACAGTAACATTAGAGTGAACACAGTAACATTAGAGTGAACACAGTAACATTAGAGTGAACACAGTAACATTAGAGTGAACACAGTAACATTAGAGTGAACACAGTAACAGAGTGAACACAGTAACATTAGAGTGAACGCAGTAACATTAAAGTGAACACAGTAACATTAGAGTGAACACAGTAACATTAGAGTGAACGCAGTAACATTAAAGTGAACACAGTAACATTAGAGTGAACACAGTAACATTAAAGTGAACACAGTAACATTAAAGTGAACACAGTAACATTAGAGTGAACACAGTAACATTAGAGTGAACACAGTAACAGAGTGAACACAGTAACATTAGAGTGAACGCAGTAACATTAGAGTGAACACAGTAACATTAGAGTGAACACAGTAACATTAAAGTGAACACAGTAACATTAGAGTGAACACAGTAACATTAGAGTGAACACAGTAACAGTAACATTAAAGTGAACACAGTAACATTAAAGTGAACACAGTAACATTAAAGTGAACACAGTAACATTAGAGTGAACACAGTAACATTAGAGTGAACACAGTAACATTAGAGTGAACACAGTAACATTAGAGTGAACGCAGTAACATTAAAGTGAACACAGTAACATTAGAGTGAACACAGTAACATTAGAGTGAACACAGTAACATTAGAGTGAACACAGTAACATTAGAGTGAACACAGTAACATTAGAGTGAACACAGTAACATTAAAGTGAACACAGTAACATTAGAGTGAACACAGTAACAGTAACATTAAAGTGAACACAGTAACATTAAAGTGAACACAGTAACATTAAAGTGAACACAGTAACATTAGAGTGAACACAGTAACAGTAACATTAAAGTGAACACAGTAACATTAAAGTGAACACAGTAACATTAAAGTGAACACAGTAACATTAGAGTGAACACAGTAACAGAGTGAACACAGTAACATTAGAGTGAACACAGTAACATTAAAGTGAACACAGTAACATTAGAGTGAACACAGTAACATTAGAGTGAACACAGTAACAGAGTGAACACAGTAACATTAGAGTGAACACAGTAACATTAGAGTGAACACAGTAACATTAGAGTGAACACAGTAACATTAGAGTGAACACAGTAACATTAGAGTGAACGCAGTAACATTAAAGTGAACACAGTAACATTAGAGTGAACACAGTAACATTAAAGTGAACACAGTAACATTAAAGTGAACACAGTAACATTAGAGTGAACACAGTAACATTAGAGTGAACACAGTAACAGAGTGAACACAGTAACATTAGAGTGAACGCAGTAACATTAAGTGAACACAGTAACATTAGAGTGACACAGTAACATTAGAGTGAACACAGTAACATTAGAGTGAACACAGTAACATTAGAGTGAACACAGTAACATTAGAGTGAACGCAGTAACATTAAAGTGAACACAGTAACATTAGAGTGAACACAGTAACATTAAAGTGAACACAGTAACATTAAAGTGAACACAGTAACATTAGAGTGAACACAGTAACATTAGAGTGAACACAGTAACAGAGTGAACACAGTAACATTAGAGTGAACGCAGTAACATTAGAGTGAACACAGTAACATTAGAGTGAACACAGTAACATTAAAGTGAACACAGTAACATTAGAGTGAACACAGTAACATTAGAGTGAACACAGTAACAGTAACATTAAAGTGAACACAGTAACATTAAAGTGAACACAGTAACATTAAAGTGAACACAGTAACATTAGAGTGAACACAGTAACATTAGAGTGAACACAGTAACATTAGAGTGAACGCAGTAACATTAAAGTGAACACAGTAACATTAGAGTGAACACAGTAACATTAGAGTGAACACAGTAACATTAGAGTGAACACAGTAACATTAGAGTGAACACAGTAACATTAGAGTGAACGCAGTAACATTAAAGTGAACACAGTAACATTAGAGTGAACACAGTAACATTAAAGTGAACACAGTAACATTAAAGTGAACACAGTAACATTAGAGTGAACACAGTAACATTAGAGTGAACACAGTAACAGAGTGAACACAGTAACATTAGAGTGAACGCAGTAACATTAGAGTGAACACAGTAACATTAGAGTGAACACAGTAACATTAAAGTGAACACAGTAACATTAGAGTGAACACAGTAACATTAGAGTGAACACAGTAACAGTAACATTAAAGTGAACACAGTAACATTAAAGTGAACACAGTAACATTAAAGTGAACACAGTAACATTAGAGTGAACACAGTAACATTAGAGTGAACACAGTAACATTAGAGTGAACACAGTAACATTAGAGTGAACGCAGTAACATTAAAGTGAACACAGTAACATTAGAGTGAACACAGTAACATTAGAGTGAACACAGTAACATTAGAGTGAACACAGTAACATTAGAGTGAACACAGTAACATTAGAGTGAACACAGTTGCTTAGCAGCAGGTCCTTGGGGTAATATATAGAGTTGTGCATGATGGCTGAGATGTTATACAATATGTGTAAAACGACTGAAATGTTGGACAGTTTGTACAAAACAGCATGTAAACAGTATGTGTCAGTGTGTGTGTGTGTGTGTGTGTGTGTTGTGAAGGTCTGTACAGTCCATACAGCTGATGTGTGTGTGTTGTGAAGGTCTGTACAGTCCATACAGCTGATGTGTGTGTGTGTTGTGAAGGTCTGTACAGTCCATACAGATGATGTGTGTGTGTTGTGAAGGTCTGTACAGTCCATACAGATGATGTGTGTGTTGTGAAGGTCTGTACAGTCCATACAGATGATGTGTGTGTGTTGTGAAGGTCTGTGCAGTCCATACAGATGATGTGTGTGTTGTGAAGGTCTGTGCAGTCCATACAGCTGATGTGTGTGTGTTGTGAAGGTCTGTACAGTCCATACAGCTGATGTGTGTGTGTTGTGATGGTCTGTACAGTCCATACAGATGATGTGTGTGTTGTGAAGGTCTGTGCAGTCCATACAGATGATGTGTGTGTGTTGTGAAGGTCTGTGCAGTCCATACAGATGATGTGTGTGTGTTGTGAAGGTCTGTGCAGTCCATACAGATGATGTGTGTGTGTTGTGAAGGTCTGTGCAGTCCATACAGATGATGTGTGTGTGTTGTGATGGTCTGTACAGTCCATACAGATGATGTGTGTGTTGTGAAGGTCTGTGCAGTCCATACAGATGATGTGTGTGTTGTGAAGGTCTGTGCAGTCCATACAGATGATGTGTGTGTGTTGTGAAGGTCTGTGCAGTCCATACAGATGATGTGTGTGTGTTGTGATGGTCTGTACAGTCCATACAGATGATGTGTGTGTGTTGTGAAGGTCTGTGCAGTCCATACAGATGATGTGTGTGTGTTGTGAAGGTCTGTGCAGTCCATACAG
>NW_025927215.1:0-8911 GCF_022655615.1 Tachysurus fulvidraco | reverse complement strand
TGTCTTGTTTGAATGTTTGTGCTGTTTGTTACCTAGTAAAGTTTATACTCTCAATATTTTTTAAGCCCACACACAAAGCATAATATGATTCACAGCCTTCATACTATTAAAATTTTTTTTGGAGAAAACTGACCTAGGTGGCGCTAGACCGGTTTTTCCCTTACCGTTAGACGCTTCCCTTTCTTCACTGGTATAATATATTCCAAAACAAATATTCCACAAAAATCCACACAGGTCCAAGGAACTGGAATCTGTAAGCCTTTTAATCCAAAACGCTCTGGTCGCGCCGCAAATATTCCGTTAGTGTTCCGAAAACTGGAAACAGTAGTGCGCCATCATCTTGTTTTGCCGCTCTAACTTCTCATTGGGGTATTCAAAAATTCTAAATGTACGTCCTAACGAATCCTAGCGAATCAAATAAGCCCTCACTTGAGCCAATCGGTGCTTGTATTGCAGAGATAGACGGCTGGGAAGCCAATGATGTCATAACATCATTTTTGGGAATCCGCCTTTGACTGACAATTACTCCTTCCAATAGCAATGAAATGGGCCGGGACCTATACAGCTCTTTAGCCAATAAGCAGACGATTCCAACGATATGCAACATGCTGCGTCTCCTCTGCCAGGATCTGCGTGAAAAAGCTGCGCAGAAGAATTCTTGCGTAATCCTTGACCTTTTGTCACTCTCACAGCTCAGGGTGTCAGGTTACAGGCCTGTTTTCACAGCAGAGTAGTAGACAGAGAGTCTCTGTTTGTTTTAGGCCTTTTAAACTGAGCATGCAGTCTTTTAATTCAAAGTTATACAGTAAACAAGTACACAAAAACGCTGGACCAGACGACCATGTCCGTAGAAAAATATTTTTATTGAAGCCATTTTTGGGTCTTTTGACTCGAAATTTTTTTTGGTGAAAGCCAAGACATGTGGCTATGACCCTTGTTATTTGGTCCCTAACATGTTCCAGAAAAATAAGATTAATCAGTTTATCAGGTAAACAACCCAGGCGGAAATGAAAACCTTCCATTCTAGCCTCTGTAACTTTGTGCCAGTAAGGCCTAGAATCAGTCTGACACTAGTTTCTGAAACTAGAGAATCTCTTCTTTCCAATGAGACCAGGCTCACCCCTCAAAGTAAGTGGGAGCTGTACCACTTTTTGTTGGGTAGGTCATGTAGGTGAAAAACCTGCAAAAGGGGGCCATCTCATAATGAGTTTAATTGGGCATCCCATGCTTCTCTGAAAATAAATAAATAAATAAAACGAAGGGTCTGTTTATCAGATAGATGAAACACCATCCTTTAATCCATTAGAACACAAGGAATTTGACTTGAAATGTGCCAAAGTTTCTGCACACCAAAAAGATACAAGAAAACATCACAAGTTAAATCTGTACTTTAGAGTCTGACTATTTTGTTCCCAGTTGAATGAACGCCTGACTATACATATTTTAATATAGAAACACCTACATATATTAAAGAAATAGATATATAATAATAAAAATACTCAAAGTTTATTATAAACTATTATAAATTTATTTTCTCTCATCTAAAAAGTCCCTTTGAATTACCTCAGTTTTACAAATAAAACTTACTGTAGTGACGTTAAAATAATTCTATGATAAGAATAATACTAAATAGATATTATTAATAGATAGTATTAAACAATATATTTATAGATATATTAAACATTGTTCATATTTGTGTGGCTATAGAGATAAAACAGCATGTAAGTTGTCACACCTAAACTAAAAATCTAAAGCGCTGGAAAATAAAACTTTAGAATGTTTCCACAGAGAATTTATTGTCCTTTCTGCCTCCTTTAGCTAAAATATGTATATACACCTGTAAACATACACAACCCTGACTGAGGTAAAGTGTTAGCCGGATGCTAGTGCTAATGCTAACTAGCATCATTTATAAACACAAACTTGGTGCTCCTTTACAACTTCACTCAGACACGGATATCGCTCTGATATACATTTACGGCATTTAGCAGACACCCTTATCCAGAGTGACTTACAACTGAGCAACTGAGGGTTAAGGGCCTTGCTCAGGGGCCAAAGCAGTGGTAGCTTGGTGGACCTGGGGTTCGAACCCATGACCTTCCGATCAGTAGCCCAACATCTTGCCAAACCCCCATCTTGCCAAGAAAAACAACAAAAATGCAGCAATTTCTCACGCGGACGTGAAGAGCTGCATCAGGGCTGCCAACTTTGAGTTCAGCTTAAGCATTATTCAGATAGTGGGGACATGGGGATAAAGTAATTATTGCCAGAGCTTCTCTGTGATTTTAGTCCCGTCCGAATGTGCCATCTCGGTAATCATTGCGGACAATGTCAGTAAATATTACGGTGACTTTTACCTTCTGTAAAAAGGTCCAGAAAAATTACCTAAGGTAATACTAATCCCGTCCGAAAAGACCCGCTGTAAATATGTACGGTAAAATTCCGTCATTTCCTGTTTAAAAGTTTTCCTGTTTTTGGCCTGTTTTTCAAGCATGGAGGCGACATGTTGTCTGTTTGCGCACGTGATAACAGGAAGCAACGTCATATGCACATGATGACAAGGAGGTTACAGTACTGTGGTGCATAAAGCGAGTTACCCCTCCCGCTTCTGCTAGTTTTACTGAGATGTCTTGTCCCATGTGAATTGGCCAATTAATATTACAGACGTCCTGAGGTAAAATTGCATTACTCCACGTCCCCACGTAGAACTAATCCCATCCGAATAGTGCTTTAGAGTGAGATTTTGGGGGTGGGGCTTTGGTTATGGGGAGGGGCTTATGGAGAGGCGTGGCTTGCATTAGCAGAAGTCTATTAAGTATATATTGATTGTCAACATATTTGGTACAAACATTCACAAACATTTTACAGAAATAGGACATTTCTCATGCTACCAATCAGGTTACACTATGAAATTAATGAAGCTCCCTCTGCTGTCCATCCTTTTAGAAATTTGCTTATTAGTGTGGGTGTGGCTTTCCACCAAAGACCTCCCTTTGAAGCTGGCATGCAGGAAGCTTGCTCCCCGGTTCGTTGGTCCATTCCCCATATCCAAGGCGATAAACCCGGTTGTGGTCCGGCTCAAGCTCCCCAGGGTGTTGCGCATCCACCCCACTTTTCACGTTTCCAGACTGAAACCTGTCCGGGCCTGTGCACTGGTTCCCTCGACCAGACCCCCTCCTCCTGCCTGGGTCATTGATGGGGGTCCTGCTTTTACTGTCCTTGAGAGGATTTGCAAAGAGCAACGGCAGAAAATCCCCTAGTCCAAATGTGAAATGATTGATGTGTCATTTCGCATTTTGACATGTTACAACAACAAACAAAAATGTATTTTTTTTAGGATTTTATGTGATAGACCAAAACAAAGTGGCAGGAAAATGCTGTCCAAATATTTTTTACAAATAAATATCTGAAATGTGCAGTGTTGTATAAAGTACCAGAAAGCAATACTTGAGTAAAAGTACAATTATCGTACTAGAAAAAGACTTTGGTACAGTAGAAGTGAAAGTTGCCCTTTAGAATATTACTCAAGTAAAAGTCTTAAAGTATCTGATATTAGGTATCAGAAGTAATTTTCTGATATTTAATGTACTTAAGTATTTGAAGTAAAAGTAAAAGGTAAAATTTCGGTAGTGATTTTCGGTAGGCATAAGTGATTTTCGGTAGGCATAAGAGGCACTTCATCTGGTAGGAAGAATCTTCTATTCCAATGTACAGAAACATTTCTTGCAAATACAGCCACGGATGTTTAACGTTATCATTTTCACCCTGTTCACCGAGTTCACCACTATCATCAGGGTGCTCCTCTATGATAACGGGAGGTCCTCCAGTAGGTGCTTCCATGGCGGTTTCAGTAGTGCGTGCTCCTCCTTCGGCTCTTTTGCAGACTCTAACAGGTTTTGATTTAAGATTGCCCTGTATTTGGCTCCATCCATCTTCCCATCAACTCTGACCAGCTTCCCTGTCCCTGCTGAAGAAAAGAATCCCCACAACATGATGCTGCCACCACCATGTTTCACGATGGGGATGGTGTGTTCAGAGTGATGTGCAGTGTTAGGTTTCCGCCTCAAATAACCTTTTGAATTTTGGCCAAAAAGTTACATTTTGGTCTCATCTGACCAGAGCACCTTCTTCCACATGCTTGCTGTGCCCCCCTCATGCAGGTAATAATTTAAAAATAAAGTAAAAATAAGGTAATAATTTAGTAGACCCATCACCAGTTCTCCTCCCATGCACGGTGTGAGTTATAATGCAGATTTGATATAGAACATCACATTCTCGACAAAGAGGATTGAGTGAAAGGGCTACATGAGTGTAGAGCTTTAGGTGAGATTGGGTCACAAACTGCTCTCATATGTTGAACATCTATTTTGTTCCTGATGCTTTCAGTTTTATCAGAGTAGAATCTCATAAAGTCCTCACTACTGAACTGTTATGGAATTGTGTGTTCGGATCTCTGTTTTTTTTGTTAACCTAACCACTGTGCTATATAAAAACCTGGGATTGTTCTGGTTATTTTCTCAGCCCTAGCAGCTTTTAGAGTCTGTCTATAGCTGGACATATTGTCTTTATACGCAATTCTAAAAACCTCTGATTTAGTTTTTCTCCACTTTCACGCGAGGTTATGGGTTTCTCTCTTGAGAGTTTGAATATGACTATTATACCATGGTGCAGGTGTTTTGTCTCTAACCTTCTTTAATCGGATTGGGGCAACTGTGACTAATGTGCTAGTGAATACAGCGCCTGTGCTGTTAGTCATTACATCTAGATGGTTTGTGTTTAAGGGTACAGTAAGAAGTACAGATCAGGCAGGTATTTTGTGAATCTGTCTTTAGTGCTCGGAATAATAGTTCTACCGAGTCGATAACATGGTGAGACACAGTTAGTCTGTTCTACAGGTAGTGTGTACAGTATGAGGTAATGGTCTGTGATGTCATCGCTTTGAGGTATATCTATATCAGTGACATCTATTCTGTGTGATATTATTAAATCTAGCGTATGATTAAGATGATGAGTTGCTCTAGTGATGTTTTGCAGAGGTGCGGAGTAACGGAGTAAAAATACTTCGTTACTGTATCATTTCTGGTATCAGTACTTTACTCCACTATTTATTTTTCGGACAACTTTTTACTTTTACTCATTACATTTTTACACAAATATCTGTACTTTTACTTCTTAAATTTTCAAAACGGACTCGTTACTTTTAGTATTATTTCTTCTCATTGAGTGCTGTTTCCAGCCTATCATCCTATCATTGTGCGGCTTTTTCCCCATGTGACTGGTGTACTGTATTATTTACTGGCTATCAGACATAGACTAAGGATAGCGGAGCTAACAATGAGCAGCACGCCTACAAAAGGGATGGCTAATGTTAATTCAGAGGGAGTCACCGATGTTAAAATAACTAACAACGAGGACATTCCTGAACACACATGGCCATATATGAGGGAGATGTTAGAAATAATCGGCGTCAAAAAGGATTCCTGGCGAATGCGTTGCGAATTGTGTCATAACCAGGGGCGGATCTAGACCTTTTTTAGGGTGGCTTCAGCCCCCTGTCTGTAATCTCAGCCACCCATCAGAATTTTTACTTTCATAAATAAACAATAAAAATAACGTTAAAATGCAGGACATGTCGTCGGTGGGAAAGAAAATTATTTATCAGTTTGATCCAAGAGCGATTTTTTTGTACTTTGCTTTTACACGAGTGTGTTGTAGTCTTTTAAAAGTGCGTCTTCAGCTGTCTGCTTTATTTGAACGGAAAAGCACAGGTACGCGCAGCGTGCACGCGCAGTCAGAGCTGGAAGCGTTTATCTATAACGTTAATCGGCGGAAAGACGCAAAGACGGCAACCAAAAGCAGTGAACTGTCACTATTCTTATTACCAGAGTTGTCATATAATATATAATATAGAACTCTTCTTGTTTTAAATTCTCACTGAGGGCTAAACCCCCCTAAAGATGAAATCCTAGAACCGCCCCTGATGTCAACCCAAAAAAACACTAAGTGCTTAATTTAATTAACATTAATTTTGTCATTTGTAAAACATCACAATAATTTTGAGTTGTTTTCAAGGACAGAGCTGGAATCTCCCTACAGTTTGGGATATGGCCTTGGTGATGCACTTGGGATACATTATATTTCCAAAAGTATTGGGTCACCTGACCTTTCCTGCTATATGTGGTTGTTTTCTGATCTCATCCATACTGAACACCTTTGGGATGAATGTGAACGCTGACTCCACCCTACCTCACCTACATCAGTGCCTGCCTTTCATAACAATCTTGTGGCTGATGAACACAAATATCCATTAGCACACTCCACATTTACATATACATATAAAATTCATTTTTACTCCTTTGCTTTTACCACCAACTCTGAGTCTGACTGTGTTTTTGAAATGTAGATCAAAAATACCATCTATCTATCTATCTATCTATCTATCTATCTATCTATCTATCTATCTATCTATCTATCTATCTATCTATCTATCTATCTATCTATCTATCTATGATTAGTATGGTATCATACTTGCAGTCATTTTAGAATATAATCTTACTCCTTATTACACACACATGCATACACAAATAAACATACACACACAAACTAAGGGTGCTTTCACACCTGCCTTGTTTAGTTCGGTTGAATCATTTGGTGCGGTTCGTTTGGGCAGGTGAGAATGCAGCAATCGAACTCTGGTGCGCACCAAAAGTGGACTAAACAAGCGTACCGAGACCTCCTTGAAGAGGTGGTCTCGGTACGCTTTCAAGCGAACTCTGGTACGGTTCGTTTGTGGTGGGAACACGGTCCGAGATTGAATAGATCTAACTGCAAAAATATTGCGCATTTTGGACTAAACCAGCTGCCATAGTGGGTCGTTGGCAATATTTTTGGAAGATAAGCATGTCACATTTTCGCAAAAGTAATGCTCGCCGCCTCCTGAAGTGTCTTGCGATGCGTCTTCGCCGTTTGCAGTGCATTAAAATTATATTTTAAAGCTGCATCCACGCTTCATTCTGAAAATTAAGACTTTGCATAGAATGCTGTATACAAGCGATGTAGATTTTTTCCCTGTTTATTATATAGAGCTTGTAGGTCCCACTGTATTTTACTTTTTCTTTCCTTTCAGGTAAGAAAGTCTTGAACTAATAGACTCTTTTCTCTTTTCTTTATTATATTGGCCTGGGACACCCTGAGGAGATGCCATTGTACAGTTATTTGTATGAATACAACCCTAGACAGGGTCGTAAGAGTAATTTCTCATATGCTCAACTATCTGATAAACAGACCCTTTGTTTTATTTATTTATTTTCTTACATTTACATATATCACATTGGACTTCCCGAGTGGTGTTCAGTTTTTGGACTTCTGTGCTAGTCACAGTTTGTCCATAACGACCACCATATTCAAGCATAAGGGTGTCCATCAGTACATGTGGCACCAGGACACCCTAGGTCGGAGGTCGATGATCGACTTTGTGGTTGTTTCATCTGACCTCCGGCCGGATGTCTTGGACACTCGGGTAAAGAGAGGGGCGGAGCTGTCAACTGATCACCACCTGGTGGTGAGTTGGATCCGATGGCAGGGGAGGAAGTTGGACAGACTTGGCAGACCCAAACGTACTGTGAGGGTCTGCTGGGAACGTTTGGCAGAGTTTCCGGTCAGAAAGATCTTTAACTCCCACCACCGGCAGAGCTTCAACCAGATCCCGAGGGAGGTTGGAGACATTGAGTCCGAGTGGACTATGTTCTCCACCTCCATTGTCAACGCGGCTGCTCTGAGCTGTGGCCGTAAGGTCTCCGGTGCCTGTCGTGGTGGCAATCCCCGTACCCGGTGGTGGACCCCGGAAGTAAGGGATGCCGTCAAGCCTATCGAGCCTTGTTTGGAGGCAGCTGATAGGTACCGGAAGCCAAGCGAGCTGCAGCCCGGGTGGTTGCGGAGGCGAAAACTAGGGTCTGGGAGGAGTTCGGTGAGGCCATGGAGAAGGACTATCGGTTGGCCTCGAAGAAATTCTGGCAAACCGTCCGGCACTTCAGGAGGGGAAAGCAGTGCCCTGCACACACTGTTTACAGTGGTAGTGGGAATCTGCTGACTTTGACTGGGGACATTCTCGGACGATGGACAGAGTACTTCGAGGATCTCCTCAACCCCACCGACATGTCTTCCACTGAGGAAGCAGAGGCAGAGGGCTCGGTTGTGGCCTCGTTGATCCCCCAAGTTGAGGTTACTGAGGTAGTTGAGAAGCTCCTCAGTGGCAAGGCACCGGGGGTGGATGAGATCCGCCCCGAGTACCTCAAGTCTCTGGATGTTGTGGGGCTGTCTTGGTTGACACGCCTCTGCAACATCGCGTGGCAGCTGGGGACAGTGCCTCTGGACTGGCAGACTGGGGTGGTGGTCCCTCTGTTTAAGAAGGGGGACCGGAGGGTGTGTTCCAACTACAGGGGGATCACACTCCTCAGCCTCCCCGGAAAAGTCTATGCCAGGGTACTGGAGAGGAGAATTCGGCCGATAGTCGAACCTCGGATCCAGGAGGAACAATTCGGGTTTCGTCCCGGTCGTGGAACACTGGACCATCTCTATACCCTCGCCAGGATGCTGGAGGGTGCATGGGAGTTTGCCCAACCTGTCCACATGTGCTTTGTGGATTTGTTTAAAATTATTATCTACAATAATCTGTAGATATGCTAACATCCAACAGAGGGCAGCAGACAACAGTGAATTGGACATGTCATATATCAAAACACTCAGCACGATGAGGGGAACTGACGTCACGTGTAGCCCCGCCCCCAAAATAAGCGAAATCAAAAATTTAGCACAACATGGACATGTCATATACCAAAACACTCAGCACGATGAGGGGAACTGATGTCACGTGTAGCCCCGCCCCCAAAATAAGCGAAATCAAAAATTTAGC
>NW_025927214.1:0-1900 GCF_022655615.1 Tachysurus fulvidraco | reverse complement strand
TTTTAATATAATTCATATAAGTATGTATCACTTCTTTATTAACCGTGTATTGTTTATAATGTGAAGGTTTCCCAACCAGAAGCCGTGGGTGGATAAAACCATCCGCGACGCTCTGAGATCCCGCACCGCTGAACACAACTCGGGGCCCGCCACCGGGGACATGAACGAGTACAAGGCTGCGTCCTACAGTGCGCGCAGAGCGGTGAAGGAAGCAAAGCGGCACTACAGGAAGAAACTAGAGTCACAGTTGCAACATGGTGGCTCTTGGAGCCTGTGGCAGGGACTAAGGAACATTACGGACTATAAAACAACAGCTTCTAGGAAGGGGATTGCGGACGCTTCTCTGGCAGACGAGCTAAAGATCTTTATGCTCGCTTCGACGCTGCAGCTAACCACGATAGCAACATGCACGCTGAGAGAGATGGAGTGGTAAACATGTTCACCATCTCGGAGCATGACGTGAGGACGGCATTCAAGAGAGTGAATACCAGGAAGGCAGTAGGACCAGATGACATCACAGGTCGGGTTCTGAAAGCCTGCGCTGACCAGCTAGCACCAGTGTTCACTGAGAGATTCAACCTCTCACTGGAACAGTCTGCTGTCCCTTCATGCTTCAAACAGTCCATCATTGTTCCACTCCCAAAGAAACACCATCCCGCCTGCCTCAACGACTACTGCCCTGTAGCCCTGACCTCAGTAGTCATGAAGTGCTTTGAAAGACTTGTCAGAGACTTCATCACTACATCACTACCAGAAACACTGGATCCACTATAGTTCACGTACTGACAGAACCGCTCTACTGAGCTCATGGACGTCATTGCTCATCTTCTGCACACCACATTGACCCATCTGGACTGCAGAAAAGCGAATTATGCAAAAATGCTGTTTGTGGACTACAGTTCAGCGTTCAACACCATAATTCCCTCCAAGCTTACCTCTAAGTTGGAGGTCCTGGTACTCAGCCTGCCACTGTGTCAGTGGATCTTTCTGACAGTTGGAGGGCAAACACACCTCATCCACCCTCACCCTCAGCACTGGAGCTCCCCAGGGTTGTGTTCTGAGCCCCCTGCTGTACTCACTGTAGACATATGACTGTGTGGCTACTTCCAACTCCACCACCATCATCAAGTTTTCTCACGACACTGTTGTGGTGGGCCCGATCTCCAACACGGCCTACCTACAGGGGACCTGGAGAGATCAATGTGAACAATCTTCTCCTGAACATCAGTAAGACTAAGGGGTTGATGGTGGAATTCAGCACGAAACAGGAGCGGTCATACCAACCGCTAAACATCAACAAGACCCCAGTGGAGAGAGTGCACAATTTTCGGTACCTAGGTGTTCACATCACACAGGACCTGTCTTTGTCCTGTCACATCAACACCCTGGTGGAGAAGGCCCAGCAGAATCTGTACCATCTGAGACGCTTAAAAGTCTTCAAACTACTCTCTCAGGTGCTAAAGACTTTCTACACCTGCACCTTTGAGAGCGTCCTGACGGTTAGCCTCACTTCCTGGTTTGGGAACAGCACCATGCAGGACAGGCGAGCCCTCCAGAGGGTGGTGCGGTCATACCATTTACACTGAGTTCCCTGACCTGCAGGACATCTACAGCAGGCGGTGACGGACAAGAGCCAGGAAGATTGTAAAAGATCTCAGCCATCCCAACAATAGACTTCAGGGAAATGCTTCCGCTCCTTGAAAGCAAACACAGAGAGAATAAGGAGAAGCTTCTGGCCGCAGGCCATTCGGAGTTTAAACCAGGAAACACCCAGGATCTAGTACTGGACATCTCCCTCCATCTTTACTGTTTTTCTGCAGACATTTTTTGCACTGACACTTTAACACTGGACTGACACTTTAACACTGGACTGTCACTTTAACTCTGGACTGTCACTTTA
>NW_025927213.1:0-2057 GCF_022655615.1 Tachysurus fulvidraco | reverse complement strand
AAACATCTCCAGGTATGCCTAGAGGTAGGATGCAGGAGCTTCATCCAAACAGGTGATCCCTTTCCTCTTGTCCTCTCCCCTGACTCTGACATCCCTGCTTTGGTTTCAGTAGCTCGCTTTGTGACTTTGCCCAAACTGAACAAGGACTAAATGTTATCTGCATTGGAGGAAATCAATATAGAGGATGATGAGCAGGCAGCCACCAAATTGCCACCTTAATCAGTGGTGTCATTTTGCAACCTGGGTTTCCCCACTAAGGACGGGGCATCCGGGGCAAATCCGCCAGACAAGAGAGGACCTAAGATCTGTCATCTCTGCGAGGCAGGCCAAAAGGTATCCTGATGCCTGAGGGCTAGGATTCCTGGAAACATCCCCTCTGGGGTTATATCAAATCATGTCCTCCCCACAGTGGGCCCAAGCCAAAATAATAAAAGTATAATAGTTAGGTAATTATTCTTACCTGAAAGCAAAGAAAAGAAAAATACAGTGGGACTTCCCCTGACTCCCTAGGAAAAAACATAGGGGAAAAAGGAACCCTCTCCAAAAGAAAAAAGGGAAGCCACACCACTACTGCCAGTGAAACAGTGCACAATGTTACAGTGACATATATATATATATATATATATATATATATATATATATATATATATATATATATATATATATATATATGTATGTATGTATGTATGTATGTATGTATGTATGTATGTATAGATACACACACACACATACATACACACACACAAAATTGTTGCCCCTTCCTTATTTTTCTTTTTTTTTTTTTTGCATGTTTGTCACACTTTAATGTTACAGATCAAACAAATTTAAATATTAGTCAAAGATAACACACATAAACACAACATGCAGTTTTTAAATGAAGGTTTTTATTATTAATAGAAAACAACATTCAAGCCCACATGGCCCTGTGTGATAAAGTATTTGCCCCTAAACCTAATAACTGGTTGGTCCTCCCTTAGCAGCAAGAACTGCAATCAAGTGTTAGTGATAACTTGCAGTGAGTCTGTTACAGCTGAGGCTGTGGGGGAATTTTGGTCCAGTCATTTTTACAGAATTGTAATTCAGCCACATTGGAGGGATTTTGAGCATGAACCACCTTTTTAAGGTCCTGCCACAGCGTCTCAATAGGATTCAGGTCAGGACTTTGACTCGGCTGCTCCAAAGTCTACATTTTGTTTATCTTCAGCCATTCAGAGGTGGACTTGCTGGTGTGTTTTGGATCGTTGTCCTGCTGCAGAACCCAAGTTCACTTCAGCTTGAGGTCACAAACAGATGGCTGCACTTTGTCCTTCAGGATTTTATGTAGACAGCAGAATTCATGGTTCCATTTATCACAGCAAGTCTTCCAGGTCCTGAAGCAACAAAACAGCCCCAGACCATCACACTACCACCACCATGTTTTACTGTTGGTATGATGTTCTTTTTCTGAAATGCTGTGTTACTTTTACACCAGATGTAATGGGACACACGCCTTCCAAATTACACCAGATCATGGGTGTAAATCCCGGGGGGGATGGGGGGGGCATGTCCCCCCCATCCGAAGACCCCCCCCCTCCCCATTTTTTTTTAAATATCGCACTCTCTATTGTGAAAAATATATGCGTGTATACCTAAATAATTGTGTAAGTAAAAGAAGAAGAAAAAAAATGCATTTAGAAATTTAGAGTTCCCCCTCCCCTTCCTCACAGTGGTTTGACCCACTGCCTCCTTTCCCAGTACATCTCACCTACTTTGCACACACGAGTCAGGTGTGTGGCTGCTGCTCAGTTAATGTTCAACTCCATTAAGTAGGGGATTTTATTCACTTTAAATAAAGCGATTCTCTTTAATGTAGTTGATGCAGACTCATTCATAATTTAGTTGCGGTTTACAATAGCTTGTTGCATAGTGCACTGTAACTAACACGCCAAAGCGTTTCCCATGCATTGTTTTATTTAGGACGACTTGGCATAATGTTACTTAATGAGCACTGTGCTACATCTGAACTGACCTCACTGTATTTTTTGTATAATCAATTTGTATTGTAAGAGAGAGATTTA
>NW_025927212.1:0-7751 GCF_022655615.1 Tachysurus fulvidraco | reverse complement strand
CCCGTGATCGAGCCTTCCATCGCCAGACACCTTTACCCATCCCTGGGCGGGCTGCTCGCCCCACCCAAGCCCGTCCTCCCGGGCAAGATGGATCGTTTCTCCGCATCAATCCATCAGGCGTCTTATAAAGCCTCAGCTCTTTCCATTCGAGCTCTCAATGTCTCCTCGCTGTTGTCCGCGTATCAGGCTGAACTCCTGCTTGATTTGGGCCAGCAGCTGGAGAGTGGGTTGCCATCCCCCGATCTCTGGAAGGAGATCGTCACGGTCAATGACCTCGTCCTCCGCAATGCCCGTCAGGCTGTCCAGGCTAGCAAGCGCTCTATGGCTTTGTCGGTGGTCGGAGAACGTGCGCTGTGGCTCAACCTATCTGGTCTCCCCGATAGTGAGAAGCGCCGCATCGCTTGGGCGCCAGTTGAGCCGGGTCAAGCTCTTTTTGGCCCAGCCATTGCGCTGATGCAGCAGCGCTGCGTTGATAAGAAGAAGGAGGACGAGGCCTTCAAACTGTGTCTTCCTAGAAAGCCGGCGCTGCGCCAGACGCCATCTGGGCGGCCGCCTAACGCTCCTGCTGCGGGACGCCAGTCCCACTACGCTAGCAGGTCCAACAAACCCCCGTGGGAAGCCACAAGCTCAGCAGGGCGGGCCCCCTCTTTTCCGGGCCTGCCGGAAAAGAACATGTAAATATCATGTAAATGGACCAACCTGAGCGTATGGCGGGGAGAAGACCATATGCCTGAAAAACATGCACAGCCAGGCCGGGCAGACAGGGCTGACACGAGTGCACGTGGCTACGAAGAGCCCACACTCAAGACCCCATGAGCCACGGTGGTACGAGTAACATCAAGCCGGTAGTGCCTGCAAGTGTCCTGCAAGGGAACTCCCCCAAACAGAGCCCACGAAGAAGCCAAGCCTCTAGTGGAGTGAGCCCTGAGGCCATGTGGAGGCTGCACGCCCCTAGACTAATACGCTAAGGAGATAGCTTCTACAATCCAGCGAGAGAGGCATTGCTTAGAGATGGGTTTTCCCGTGTTCGGCGGGGCCCAAGAGATGAAGAGCTGATCGCTCCCCCGAAAAGAGTTTGTCCTGTCCACGTACGCCCGTAGGGCACGCACAGGGCACAAAGCATTCAACCTCTGGTCCTCTGCAGAGGAAAAAGGAGGAGGGTGAAAAGCGGAGAGCTCGATCACACCACCAGTGAAGGCTGGAAAGCACTTAGGCACAAAGGCCGGGTTAGGCTTAAGCCAAACCCTATCCCCGCTAAGTGAGAATTTGGTGCACGAGGAATGAACCGAGAGAGCATGCAAATCACTGACACGTTTGGCAGAAGCCAAAGCCAGGAGCAGCGCCATCTTGAAGGACAGCAACCTGAGGGAGATATCCCCCAGGGGCTCAAAAGTCTGTTGGGCCAACACCTCCAGCACCAAGGAGAGATCCCAATCCTGCCTGGTGACCGGCAGGGAGCGGCGCGCGCCCCTCATAAACCTACGGATAAGGGGGTGCTGCCCCACCGTAGCATCGCCGAAACCGGCGTGACATGCAGCGATAGCCGCCAAATAGACCTTAATTGTCGAAAAAGATACGAGACGAGCTGGTGCTCCTCGCACCACGCCTCAAACACACGCCATTTGCAATCATAGAGAGAGCGTGTAGAAGGGGCCCTGGCACTCTGAATCGTGGCGATAACACGGGGGGGGGGAGCCCCTGCGTGCTCAAATTCGCCCTCTCACGAGCCAGGCCCAGAGAGCCACCCTGCCCGGGTGAGCATGAAAAATCTCCCCGGTCGCCTTGGTCAGGAGATCCGTACGCAACGGGAGGGGCCACGGCTCCGCATACAGAAGAGTAATTATCTCCGCTAGCCAAGGTGCCTTGGGCCACCTGGGGGCTATGAGGATCAGAGATAAACCCCGCACCGCGACCCTGGCCAGGGTTGGGGATATCAGGCAGAGCGGAGGGAAAGCGTAGAGCAGCGCGCTGGGCCATGGATGAGCCAGAGTGTCCACGCCGAGGGGGGCGTCCTCGTCCCGAAGCGAGAAGAACATAGGACAGTGGGCGTTTTCGCGCCGAAGAGATCGACGGAAGCCTGGCCGAACCTCTCCCAGAGCAGTCCCACTATCTGGGGGTGGAGCCTCCACTCCCCGTACAGAGGGTTCCCCCTCGACAGAAGGTCTGCACCTCTGTTCAAAAGGCCCGGAATGTGAGTCGCCCGTAACGACAGAAAGTGCTGCGTGCTCCATACCAACAGCTTGTGAGCCAGAGCGTGAAGCCTGGAGGAGCGCATGCCACCTTGACGGTTGATATACGCTACAGCTGTCGTATTGTCGCAGCGTACCAGCACATGATGCCCCCACAGGCGGGGTGAGAAATGCATCACAGCTTTCCACAAAGTGAGGAGCTCCAAGTAATTTATATGGGCTGAGCTAAGTGAGATCAGCCACACACCGTTCACTGACCTGCCCTCTTGAGTGGCTCCCCACACTGTCAAGGACGCATCTGTCATGACCACTTTCTGCATCATGATCGCCCCGAGAGGGGTCCCATGTGTGTAAAACTCCGCAGCTCTCCAGTGGCGCAGCGCGGGCATGCACACGCGCGTCACCGAGACAAAGCGGAAAAGATCGCGCAACGGGCAGAGATGAAGGGACAAAATCCATTTCATGAAAGCCCTCATTCTCAGAAGACCTAGAGGCAAGACATGGACAGTCGAAACCATAAGACCCTGTAATCTGAGACATGTGCGATACTGTATCCGCGCCCCTTCTCTAAACCGCGATAGACAGTTCATGAATGAAGAGACGTGCCCCCGCACTAGGCGCACGCGCATCGCGACGGAATTCAGCTCCAGACCCAGGAATATGACTTCCTGAGCGGGAGTGAAATTGCTCTTTAACACATTGACTCTGAAACCGAGCACAGTGATGTGTGAGAGCACACGGGCAGTGTTCTGAATCACATTCTCTCTCGAATCGGCTATAATAAGCCAATCGTCTATGTAAGTCAGGATCCTGAGACCCGCTATTCTCAGCGGCGCAAGCCCTGCCTCCACACACAGACAGAACATCCGCAGACTCAGCGCGAGCCCGAACGGAAGGACTGTGAATTCGTAACATACGCCTTGGTAGGCGAAACGAAGGAATTTTGTGTGCGGAGGATAGATGCTTATGTGGAAAAAAGCATCGCTCAGATCGATCGAGCAAAACCAATTGTTCCGCTTTATCGAACGTATGAGAGAGCCATGTGTTAACATTCTGAAGTTGTATTTCCATAAATGTTTGTTCAACACTCTGAGATCCAGAATAGGACGGAGAGATCCGTCCTTCTTCGGGACCAGGAAATAACGAGAATAAAACCCTTGATCGCTTAGATGCGCGGGTACAACTCGAATCGCTCCCTTCTCGAGAAGAGATGAGATCTCGTCTTTCAGAATGTGGGCGGAGCCCTGGTCCGTGTGGGACCAGACCACTCCGTTGAACCGCGGGGGTGATTGGACAAACTGAAGTCTGTAACCCCTCGTGACTGTGTGAATCACCCAATCGGGGGCCGAGACAGACAGCCAGGCTGTCACGTGACTCCTTAGCATCCCTACACGGGAGGGCGGGACGCCGGGAGCCGGTCCGGCCAGACCGTTCATTGATGGCGCGACGGCGCCCTCCAGTGGCCAAACCAGAGAAGTTTTCATCATTTTTTTGTGAAAAACTGGGGCTGTAGCCTTTATTGAACATGTGAGAGGTGTACTGCATCTGCACTCGATCCCACGACTCTGTGCCGCCCTGGAACGCACTCTGGGCGACACGGGGAATGGTGAAGCCTGTGCGGAACAAAGGATGACCCTCGCCAGCGAGGGGGGGCTGACCTCGCCGAAGGAGACCCTCCGTCTCTTGGACGGGTGAGCCTGGAGGGCAGAACGGGTGTCCGGAGGGCAGGCCGCCAATGAGCGCGGACTGAAAACCCCCAGGGGCTGAACATCAGGTCAGCCGCTTACGTTTCGGAACAGAAGGAGCGGGGATAGGAGGCCTCCGAGCCGCGGCCGCGGCGAAAGACGTCTTACCCCAGGGCCTATCGTGGGGGGGGGGCCCTGCTTAGCCTGTGGCTTCCCACGGGGTTTGTTGGACCTGCCAGCGTAGTGGGACTGGTGTCCCGCAGCAGGAGCGTTAGGCGGCCGCCCAGATGGCGTCTGGCGCGGCGCCGGCTTTCTAGGAAGACACAGTTTGAAGGCCTCGTCCTCCTTCTTTTTATCAATGCAGCGCTGCTGCATCAGCGCAACGGCTGGGCCAAAAAGAGCTTGACCCGGTTGAACTGGCGCCCCAGCGATGCGGCGCTTCTCACTATTGGGGAAACCAGATAGGTTGAGCCACAGCGCACGTTCTCCAACCACCGACAAAGCCATAGAGCGCCCGCTAGCCTGGACAGCCTGACCGGCTTTGCGGAGGACGAGGTCATTGACCGTGACGATCTCCTTCCAGAGATCGGGGGATGGCGACCCACTCTCCAGCTGCTGGCCCAAATCAAGCAGGAGTTCAGCCTGATACGCGGACAACAGCGAGGAGACATTGAGAGCTCGAATGGAAAGAGCTGAGGCTTTATAAGACGCCTGATGGATTGATGCGGAGAAACGATCCATCTTGCCCGGGAGGACGGGCTTGGGTGGGGCGAGCAGCCCGCCCAGGGATGGGTTAAGGTGTCTGGCGATGGAAGGCTCTATCACGGGGGGGTTGCCCATGCCCAGACCCGCCATATTCTTCACCTCAAGCCCCGCGAGACCGTGTTTTAGATCAAGCGGATCTCCCCAACAATACCTCATGTGTTTTGCACATGCAGGGAGGATGGGCAGGAGCTGCTTCCTCGGGCCGGCAGGAGGCCCTAGAAGCTTACCGTCATACACATCCCTCTCCTGATCCGAAGTGTTCAGGAGAGCCGGCCATTCGATGTCGAGGCGCGCGGCGGCGCATTCGCAAAGCTCCAGCAGCACCGATTGAGGTGGAGCGGGGGGAGCCTGAGGGGCCGCGGAAGACGAGATGGCTACCTCGTCATCCGAGCCCTCGAGAAGGCCCGCCTCGGCCTCATCCCCGGAACCTGCCGGTCCTTCGGGGAAGCGGTCGTCAGCCGGTAGTAAATCCTCAAATGGGGAAGGACACATGTCGGCCCAGTCAGAGGAAGCCGCGCCGCGGGAGGCCCCCGGGAGCGCAGCGGCGTCGCCTTTTTCCCCCTCCGAATCGGACAGCTCGCAGTCGACACACTGGGAAGTGGCCGCCTTGAGCCTGCGACGCAGGAGCTTTTTTGGGAGTGCCAGGCAATGGCTACAGTTCTCCGGCAGATCAATAGCCTCTTGCCCATGCTTGAGACCCGTCCAGACAACGCAGAAGGGACGGGAATCCCTTGCGGCGATAAGCGCACCGCACGCGGCCGGGCAGGCTCGCGATAGGTCGTCCACCGGAGCAGCCGGAGCCGCTTTGGAGAGCGCCATAAGGAGGAAAAAAGGCAAAAAAGCAGGCGGGCAGCCTACGGAAAAAAAAGGGGGGTGCGAGCGTGGGCGGCTCGCGAAGCTAACCTGGCTGAGGACGAACACGTCCGGCTGATCAAGCGATATGTCCTCCTGAAGACAGAAAGTGCAGTCCAAAAAACCAGGGAGCTGTGAGGTAGGATCAGAAGTCGCGAGAAGCGAAAGTAAACTGAGGAAAGGCAGCGTGTGCAGGTGCATTATGCACTTGGGTAAGGGCCGTTACCTTACCTGCCTTTGGCACGCGCTCCTGTCTGTCAAGCCAGACTTGGTGCAATTGGATGCTTCTGTAGAGGTCAGGAACGGATGCCCTTCCCATAGGTGGATCTCGAACACGAGATGATGAAAGAGAACCGTCTGTGTTTTGTGCTTTTTTACTTATTTCATTTAACATTTATCCAGAAATCATTAAATAAGATGAAAATATTTTACAACGGCTTTCTGTAAAAAATAGCACAACTTGTGGAACACAAACGGTTAACAGATTTAACCCCTGCAATGAATCCCGCCTCTGTAACTTACCTCTTTAAAAGGATTGGCCTTTGCCTTTTTTTCCTGCCTCTCTAACCCACGTCGCTGTTTGATTGGCTTTGTTTTTCTCGCTAATGTGTTTAGGTCGGCTGCAGTTATATTCCGTGTATGAAGCAATATGCAACGTGATTATGCAGGCTACGGGTATTTGAGGAAGAAAATATTTTTATAACAACAGTTTTATGCACAAAACACGGGGAATGTTGTCCCCACCAATGTCAAATAAATTATGTCCCCACCATGTCAAAACCAAACTTACGCCATTGTCTTAAAGTATATGATATTTACTGTACTTAAGTATCAAAAGTCATTTTCTGATATTTAATGTACTTAAGTATTTGAAGTAAAAGTAAAAAGTAAAATTTCAGTGATTTTCAGTAGGTATAAGAGCAGGGGCGGTTCTAGGGTTTCATCTTTAGGGGTTTTTATCCCTCAGTGAGAATTTAAAACAAGAAGAGTATTATAGATTTATATTATATATTATATGACTACATAGTAAGCCAAATGTTATGCTATTATTAAATGGCAAAAGTGGACACCAAAATTTTAGACATGATGTAATGATGCCAGTTTTGAATCAGATCAGTTCATGTATGTGTGCATTCTCTACAGTGTGTCCAATGAATGACGTCATTAATAAACTAATATTCACAAAGACCAAATCAGTAAATGTTATTTTTATTTAGTATTGTATGGATTGTTTGCAATAATATTTTGTTTGTGCTACAACTCTGGTAATAAGAATAGTGAAATTTCACTGCTTTTGGTTGCTGTATTTGCAGCTTTCCGATTACTGTTATAGATAAATGCACCCAGCTCTGACTGCGCGTTCACGATGCGCGTACCTGTGCTTCTCCGTACAGCGTGCGGAGCGTAATGCAATCTAGGAGCAGTCATTCACCAAACCTCACTTATTACAGTCACACACATTTCTTCTGATTTTATTTTGTAGTAACGAGTAACGAAGATGCTTAGTTGAAATATAACAGAGTAAAAGTATACATTTTATCTATGAAATGTAGTGGAGTAAAAGTGAAAGTTGACGAATTTAATTAGCGAAGTAAAGTACAGATACGTGACATTTCTACTTAAGTACAGTAACAAAGTATTTTTACTCCGTTACATTACAACACTGCTCTTCGTCTCAGGTAAGTTAGTTTTTCCTTCCAAATTCGGACATGTTTAAGGGTTAGTTATCACTAATAACAGAGAGGAGTAATATTACAGAGATAGGTTAACTATAGTAAGATAGCTTAGCTCTCAGAGTAAGGTTACATTAGGTGCTTAAAGAATACAGCTGTTTAGGAGGTCATCACTGCAGTCTGTAGTGTGATGAGATGTAGGCCTACATAAAAGAATGTAGGCCTACATAAAAGAATGTAGGCCTACATAAAAGAATTAGCAATTTTAAGTGTTAACTTACTAACAGCTGTGTACATGCACTGGAATACACAGGTCATGCAATATGTGTTCACTGCTTAAGTGTTAAAGTCAAATTTTATTGTTTATTAGGTTCCATTAGGTGACATCTTGCACTCAGCCCAGAATCTGGTGTCGATGTTGACCAACACCTTAAGTGTTGGACATCAGAAAATGGGGAACCAGTCCAATATCAGTGGACAGTCAGCACAAGAAAGAAGGTCCAAGTCAAATGGGCAGTCAGTGCAGCAGGAAATGGCTAGGTGTGAGGTGTGTGTGTGTCTTTTATGTAGGCCTATCTCATCACGCT
>NW_025927211.1:0-6874 GCF_022655615.1 Tachysurus fulvidraco | reverse complement strand
AAAAACATTACAAACACATACAACATAAACTTTCCTATTTACATGGCCCTTATGGCTCAGCTTTTTATGATATTAATGGATCTATGTGGAATGATCACTTACCAGGTTGTTGGTTTTTAGTTTTGTGATGTGAATCTCTGCCTAGTCTCTAACAGTGAGCAGACCATGGGCCCTTATTTTGGTAATTCTTTACCACAATGTCATCACTACTTTCAAATTTGTGATGGTGCACATTCTGTCCAGAATGCATTTTGTTTTTCTGACTTTGCCAAATTTGTTGTAGTTTGGAGAAAAATAACAGGCAAAGAGTTATACAGATTCTTGAGCTCCTTTCTCAGTCTGTTTACTGTCGCCTGTAACTGGTTTAAATCCATTTTGGTGCCTGTTCTCTTAAGGGAAAATGTGCATTCCCTTGAAATATGTCCCTCTTTGCCACATGAATAACACACCAGGGTTACCAGAGGGTAGTCTTTCCTTTCTATCTCCAGTAGTGTAGTTCTCTTTTTTCCAGGAAACCTTGCTGGCTCTATTCTTACTGAGGTTTTTAACACCTACTGCTGAAACAGGATGGGACCTCTTTGTGTTAGCATTGTTGTTGAAAAACTGTGGCATTTTAACAATGAAGTCATTATAATCAGAGAGATGAGTTACAAACATCGACACAGCAGAACGTGTGAGTGAGTCAAATTTGTTAATCAAAGCAGATTTAAAACTGACATCATTCGGTGTGATGTCAGGATTGCCACTGAAAGTTTTAAATGTCTCCAATAATCCCTCTGAAAATGCCATGGGGTGCTCCCCTTTCCTCATGTGCACATCCGACATTTTATCCCAGTCAACCAACATTACACCTAGGGCTTCAAGCAGTGCTTGTTTCCTCTCTAACTTATTGGCAGTTCTAGCTTTGACTTTCTGATTTAACGCTCCAGACAAAGTGTCAGGCAAACACTCAGTTAACAACACACACACATCACCATCTGTAAATTTGTAAATGTCAGCATATAGCTCAAAAACCTTTAGAAAGTCTAATGGATTTTGTTTGGCAGGATCAAATTTACCAATACTTTTAACCACAGCTTCTAGCTCATTGGGTTTAATCCCTCTGACCATAGTAGAGGTCATTGGTTCCACCGCTCCTTCACTAGCACACATAGTTGTAGTCAAGTGAACAGGAGCCATGTGGAACTTAACTGTACAGTCAGAGTATTGACTCCTGACTGACTGAGAATCTCTTTCTGAGTTCTCGTCACGGTCTAACATTTCAGGAACCTGATTACTCCACATGCCACATACAGACATCTTACTGATGCTAGTTTCAGTTGTGGCATTTTTTATCAGGAATTGACAAGCAGACTTTGCTTCCTCTAAATCTTTGAACAATGTTTCCACAGATGAACTAAGCATGCTGTTGTTAGTTTTAAGGCGTGCAATCTCATCTCAGTTCTCAATAATATTCAATGAGCTATGCTGCTTGGCTCTGATTGGCTAACCGCTAGGATATGAGAGCATGACTATTCATTCACCCAGTGCAATAAGTAGCCTAGGATAGAGGAACTTTGTTTACAATCACTTGGAATTACGGCAGAATGGCTTCTTCGGGTATATTGACGTTCAGCCATCCTTGCTGTATGGGAAACTCACTGAGCTACACGAATTCTGTGGGCACCGTCTCAAGTGGGAGAGCTCATGAAAAGTAATGACCTCGATCATTTCTACGTCACTCTGAGCAGCTTTTCTAACTGACCTGATTTCTCCCCTTATTTCTTTTAAGTGGCTAGAACTGACAGGGGAGGTAACAGTTCATTTTTACATTCCCAACACAACACAAACACATATGGACATAACACATATCAAAAAATACAAGTAAAAACGGTTTTGTGTGGAAAGGCACCTTTAAAGTCTTTCTAGTGACCTTGTACGATGCAAGAACTGCTTGTCCTTTTTTGTTCTTCGGCATTTTAGGGTAATTTTCAAACTTAGAAATAGCCCACTCATACGGTTTTCAACCATGTTCTCTATTCCATCAAACATTCCCTGAGAACCGTGTTTAGTGATGTACTTAATCAGCTGTTCCATTTTTACAAACTCACAGCTTTCCTTAAATCTTAGTCTTTAAACTTTACACAGTTTCTGTGACTACAAGCTATATAGTTAACCGTTAGTCTATTTATTCACAGCTCCAGTACTTCGGACGCAAATGAACAAAACAGCCACAATACGTCGGGCTTTTAAACTCAAAAGTCTCACTGCTTCGGGCACAGACACACTCCGTCTGGTCTCGAGGTCAACTACAGTAACACTTAACACACAAATCACACTCACAAACACTCAAACAGTTTAAAATGTGAGTACATCGGACAAAACCACCGTACTTCGGGTTTTTGTTGTATTTTAAAACAGTCTTCTTACGTCGGACAAAACCACAGTAAAAGGGTTTCTTTGCGTTAAAACCTAACCGTTTACTTAACCACAGCACATGGACTTAAAACGTAAGTTTAAAACACTTACAGTCCGTCAGACAACACCACACTACCTCGGGTTATTGCTTTAAACTCTACAGTGCCTCGGTGCGTCGGGCTCTTTACACTATCACTGTTTCAGTTACTTTAGAATCTTAACAGAATTATAACAAACACACAAGTTTCAGTTACTTTAGAAATCAGCTTAAGCACTTTGCTTCAGTTACTTTAGAAACAACAATTCACATACAGCTCTGTCACCACACTGCATCGGGTTAATTCAGTTCCGTTAGAATCTTAAACAGAAATGTACAGAAGGCTTAGCAATAATAATAACTCCTCCTGCTTATGATCAATAAACTATACTCTATGTTCTATTCTACACTAAAACATTTCTTTTCTAGGTTTTTTTTAAACGAGGGGGTTCTCTGAAGCGTAAAAGAAGAAAATACCACTTTTCTTACCTTTTCCCCACTTTTTTGCTGAGTGGCTCGCCAATGTAAGAAATGTTGTAAAATGCGGTTGTATGTTTTCGTCCCCCCAAATGTCCAGACAACAAATGATCGTGTGCCAATGAGAGCACATGTTGACGAAAGATAGAAGGAACCACAATCTGACAAAGAACATTCCACTCATCCGTGACAGTATTATTTCTATGCCATCTCCACATCAGTAGTCCATCTTTCAATAAAAATGAGACATTGTCGAGTGCAGGTTTCTCTGCCAATTTAAAGCATTTTACAAGTGAAACGTCATTAATCTGAGCTTCAATTAGTTTTTCACGAGTTACCGACAATATCACTGGGTCGCTCACCACTGCCTCATTCCCCTGATCACTGACCTGAAGCTTGTCTTTAGGCATTTCCTCAGCCTCCTGATCTGAATATAAGAAAGAGTCAAATAAAGACACATTACCATCTTTCTCTGATTGCACACGTGTTATCATGAAAGCAGTAAATGCACTTGGATAATTCTGAAACAATTCATCAGAGCCATGCTCTGTCGACAGGATGTCAACTACCTCCAGCGAAGGTACCACTTTCCCTCCAGCCAAATCATTACCTAAAATAAAAGATACACCTTTCACCGGTAAAACAGGCTGTATGCAGATGAATACAGTGCACTGGGACTCTCATGACCTCCATGCTGAAACTCTGTACAAGCCTACTGGATCCAACTGATGTTTGATCTGAAAAAGGCGAAACATCTGTGCACACAAACGACTGGGCGGCGCCCGTGTCTCTTAACACCTGCACTTCTACCTGATCTTCCTCCCTATCTGATAGTGATACACAAAAGAAATGGTTCGTAAACACTGTCAATTTCACCTTTATTCTGTACAGAAGGCGCACTCTGACTAACAGTATTCACAAATGCCACCTCTTTTGTTTGGGCCTGCTGCTTGCACTTTAGGGACAAACACTCTGCTATAACATGTCCTTTCTTATGACAGTAAAAACACTCACATTTCTTTTGGCTTTTCACCCCTCAGTTTGGGCTGCTGAACCTTCGACGGTGGCCTAAAAAACTCCTTTCTGCGATCACTGGCTGAAAAACGTTTCGGTGCGTGAGCACAAATTCGTCTGCGAACACCGCTGCCGGAGATAGTTGTTAATTTCTGTTCGTTCAAGTACAGTACCATCCTCTCGGGAAGACACCGTTTAAAATCTTCAAGTAACACAAGCTCTCTAAGTGACGTAAAATCCTCTGCTCTACTAGAAGCACACCATCTATCAAAAAGAATTCCCTTATCTCAGGCGAATTCAATGTTTGTTTGGCTTGCGCTTTTCCTACAAGTACGAAACTGCTGCCTATAGGCCTCTGGGACTAACTCATAAGCTTTGAGTACTGCTAGCTTAACCACGTCATACTTTAGACTGTCCTCCAAAGACAGGGTTGAATAAACCTCTAAAGCTTTCCCAGCTAATTTGTACTGCAACAACAAGGACCATACATCTTCAGGCGAACCCAAAGAAGTTGCAATTCTTTCAAAAGCGTTAAAATAGCTATCCACTTCTGATTCACAAAAACTTGGCACTAAAGCAATGTGCTTGTCCACATCAAAAGTGGCTGAACTTGAATTAGCTGAATTGTCACTTTCCAATGAGGAGTTCTGAGGGACAGCGGAAACAGCTGCAGCCTTCGCCACCTCTATGTCCAACTATCGAAGCTTATCTTCCTTATCGGCTTCAATTTCGAGCTTGCGCACCTGTAGACGCAGATTTAAATCTGCCTGGCGGATTTGTGCCCTCTCCTGAGCCTCCAACTGGAGCCGTGCGATCCACACGCTCAACTGTGACTCCATTGGTGACCTGGGAGTGCTTGGTGAAAAGGGTACGAAAGGTGAAAGAGTTGCCCCAGCTATAGCCTCAGCCTCTGCTGTGACTAACTTGCCCTCACCTTCACCAAATTCCCCAGCATCCTGCTCCTCACCAGCAAGATCCGCCCCTCTATCTACATTAGGCAAGCTTAAAACTCCGGAATTAACTAAGCAGTCAATTAATTCGGTTTTAATATTCTTTTTTAAAGTTTGTTTTGGAATCGCAATTTGGAAGTGGTTGGCTATTATTAACGACTCATCCTTCCTGCATTTATCAATCACCTCCTACGAGGGATTATCAACAAAACTCTGCAAAAAAGAGCAAGTCTTTATACCTGGCCAGTAACACCGGATTGGCTCTTGGAGTGGTTTGTGAAATGATGACTGGCGGACGAATCGTCCAATCACAGGACCTGCAAGGTGGTACAGTGGAACAAGAGGGAAAGAGAGAAAGAAAACAATACGGGACTTAACAGAAACACAAAAAAGGAGAATAATTAAAACTAGTACAGTAATTGATGATAGTGTGATGACTCAATATCAGTCTGTGTGTCCCACTGACCTTTGACCCTTAGCTTATTCCTGTTTGGGCAGTGGCTGGGATGCTGGTGTCCCTTTAGCTGAGGAACATTTCTGACAGTGAGACGTGTCAACACATGTGTCCTCGGGCAGGTGATGTTTCTGACAGTGAGACGTCTCAACACGCGTGTCCTTGGGCAGGTGATGTTTCTGACAGTGAGTTATTTTAATTAGTTATATATTTATTTGTTTAATTTAACATAGTTACAAAATAGAACGTTTTTGTTCATAACACAACAAAATTAAAAAGTGGTTCCTTTTTATGTCTATTTTTGAAAATGTTTTGCTTTGAAAGTTTTTAATAAACACTGATTTGGTCATGATGAGTTTCAGTGTTATAAATAAGCTCAGATGTTTTGTGGGCATGTCCTGTGGGCCTTTCACCTTGTCATTGAGGTAGCTGATGAACAGGATGGTTTCGAGGTCCTGCACGCCGTCGGCCATGTCTAGGTCTCACAGTGAGTCTCCCAGCAGCAGCACATTGTACAACCTGGTGTATGCTCTGCAGAGCTCCCTCTCTTTTATTAAACGTGTGGATCAACTCGCCCTTAAATGCACATGCAAAACCCTGACACACACACACACACACACACACACACACACACACACACACACACACGCACGCACACACAAGTGTCTGAGCTGAAGAGTGATTACGTCTTTGTTGTAGTCCATGTAGTTGCAGAAGATGAGCACGTTCGAGGAGAAGACACCATGTCCGATTATCACTTCCTCTAAAATATCTCCGACTCCAGCCGAGAAGATCGGCAGAGTGTGGTAAGATGCTCGGTGCAGTGGCTAACTGGCAGCAAAAGAAATGGTAAAACTCTGGAAAAATCCAAGGAAGTGTCTTTTTTATTTATGTGAGCCACCATTCTCAAACAGGTGTGAAAGAAGCCAAAGCAAAATCTCCATTGAAAATTTACCAAAAAAAATAAGAAATAAAAAAAGACTGTTCAAAGTACAACTCAACACAACAAAACACAAAAGGGAATAACTAAATTGTTGGCTACTGTTCCAACAAACACCCCTCTCTCCCTCTGCAACATTTCCTTTGTTCTTTATCATCCTGGTCCCCAGATCAAACGGACCAATCAGAACACTCCATTTGTTAGCAACACTATATTTTACACTTCACAGATCTTATCACTTTACAAGTCACACCACAATAAAATCTGTAATCAAAGGCATTATCCTTTACAAATCACCGAAATATCTACATACAAGAGATTTGTAATACTTGCATGCTTGATCAGACGACTCCGCCCCTTCAGGATGCTATAAAACTGGCTTCCTGTTGATGGGACACTCCCTTTTAGGCCTTTCCTGAATCGGTAAGACAAACATTCACATTAATACAAACATTTATTGATTTCGCCTTACTTTGGATGCTACTAGCAGTCACCATGGAATGTGAACCTTTCATGTGACTGCTTCAAAAGTAACACAAACAAAATAAAAACTTACCGAACTGTACTGTGTCTTTATTTAACCTGAACTGTTTGTGCCACATCAC
>NW_025927210.1:0-8566 GCF_022655615.1 Tachysurus fulvidraco | reverse complement strand
TCAAAGTAAACATAACATTTTCTGTTCTAATCTTTGTGTATAGATGCAGCAGAAGAATCTCTAGATGATATTTAAACATCTAATAGAGTCACTGAACTCACTAGCACACAATAACGACTCCTTTGAGAGTTATGTCCAGAATCAGATGGAAGAAGATCAGGAGTGACGAGCAGCTCCATTTTCAGCCTCTGGATGAAGTGAAAAGTCAAGACACTCGTGTAAATGTAAGAATCAGGAAGCAGAACATATTAGCACACGAAACACACAGTCTAGTGTTTCACCGACATTCAGCTCTCCACTGTGCTCATGGTCACACACTCACTTCTGAACAGTTTACACATCACTAAACAAAGCAGCTTTAACATGTTTACTTTGTTCTCTACACAACATGATCATTTCTCTAAACTCATGTCCCAGGCACCCTAAATTTCAACATCTACTCCTCAATTAACCGATGAGCAACCCAGTTTTACACCCACACCTGGCTCCAGAATGTCTGGAGTCTCCACAAAGACCAGATAACCCCATGCGGCTCATTGGGGCCTGCAAACAGAACTCTCTCTCTCTCTCACACACACACACACACACACACACACACACACACACACACACACACACACACACACACACACACACACACACACACACACACACACACACACACACACACACACACAACACAATGAGACATTCCGTTTACTAATAAAACCCAAGATAAGGTACTCTAAGGTTCTCATTCTTATAACCCTTTTTGTAATGTGTTTCTTCTTTTAAGGCTTGCCTGACTTAAAATTATTTGCTCCTTAATTTCCTGACAAGGGTGTATCTTATTCATGTGTCAGAAAACAACATTGTATTTTAAAATCCGTTATACTCTATCATCATATCTTACTGATCATGGCATGTTAATGTATACCTGTTCTAATGCCGTATGACCCTTTAAGGTCTGATGTCAGAATGTATACGAAGCTATTGTTTTCTGTTTACTTCCCTAATGAAAGTGCATCTTGTTCATGTTTCATTTTTGTTTCTTTGCCTTTATCTTTGCCTTGATTAATGATCTATGTATGTAATGTACCGCTGCCTTCATACCGTCATTACCCTTCATGTTTAGTATCCAAATGACCACAAAATTATCGGTTACTCATTTTTCAAGCACTGGTGTATTTTATTTGAGCACGAAAGGCGCCATACCATCTTAATACACCCTGGATCAAACTTTAAAGTCATCTAAAAGTTTGATAGCTAAACCACGCCCACAGACACCTGAAACAAAGGGAGTTTTTCCCTTCAAAATACTGACCGAAGTATTGGTCATCTTCCCAAAGATGGGTGGAGTTCGTGACCTTTAAATTGTCAGAAACACCACTAATCCGTGGTCAGACTTTCGGAACAGCTTCAAGACGACTCCATCTTCCTTCAACGAAGTTCCAGCAAGCTTCACTTCCAAGAACGACAACTGCTCTGATCTTCAGGAGAACTTGGAAGAACGTCTGACCCCACCCTAACTGACATTTCAGAGATTTCTCTGTTGCATCCGGACTCTTGTGCAGTAAGCCAATGCAAGTAACCGTTTCCTCTACCAACCAATTTAGATGCGTAATTTTAAGTAGGAATCTTTCATTGAATCTTAAGGTGAATTTAAGGTGAATTTTCTATGACGATTTCCCAGTTAGGGTGTGATTTAATTTTGAAGTCTAAGCTTGCCACTCCTTTTCTTCCTTTCTCTAGTTTCTTCTTTCCAGTCTCTTCCTCCCTTTCCCCAATTTTAAATTTCTTTTGTTTTATTTTATTTTCATTTCCGTTTTCCCTATTTATTTTGTTTGTTTGTGTAGTTAGTTTTATGTTGTGTTTGTCTCATTCATTAAATGTCATAATTTTGAGCCACAGGTGATTTGTCTCTGAGTCTCGCTCACAAATTAAGGTACCTGCAATATCTGGTCTGAACTACATGCTCTATTAAGTTAATTTAATTTAAATTACGGTATACAGTAAAAGGAGAGCGAATCTTTCTTGGCCGGGAAGATCCCGCCTTCATAGAATTAATAAAGGTTACACGGCCTGTTCGGCGGACGAACAGACCAAATAGGCGTAACGTTAATTCCAGTACCGTTAATTTCAACTTAGGTTAAAATATTTGGAAGTCATAAAACCAAAACATCATCCACCATTGGCTTAGAAGCATCGCCTGTTCATCTTCTGACCAACCTAATCCCACGGGAACAAAAAAGGTCTCATGGGAAAGGTCTGATTAAAGGCAGTTTTAGGAAGAAACAACTGAAATCTCTAGTCACAATAACTACCAGCCATGGTAAATACAGAAGCCTAGAAGGACAGATTCATGTGTTCTTCTCTAAAGTAAAAATTTCCACTACACAGGTCAGTTTGTAAAGACAGACAACAAACTCCACTCCAAATGTCCTACTGATTTGTAAGAGCAATGAACAATCCTCAGGTTGTATATGACAGAAATGAAAGCTTCACATGAATGATTGTGATAGTGTATGAACAGCTGACAGCAGATTTATTAAACCAGGACACTGAAGACAATCATTACATGGTGTTTGTTATTGTTGTGCTGTGATTCTGTCCATGTGACTGTAAATAAATCACAGCTTCACATCAACCCATATCAGGGGCATTGCTAGGGTTCAAAGGGATGATGGACTCAACCCCCTGAGTGACTCACGTAAAAGCGACAACTCTAAATAACAAAAGTATTAATATATTTATGACGTAAACCTACATTTAATAAAGTCATGTTATTAAATATAATCAGAACAAAACTAACATACTGACATTTAAACTGTTAAATGTGGCTGAACGATGAATGAATGAATGAATGAATGAATGAATGAATGAATGAATGAATGGAGAGTATCCAATGGCCGGAACATACAACAGGTCACTGTTCTGTTCTGTTTAACTGCTCGTCACGTAACTTTTAAAACAGCGTATAACTGAAAAAACGTGTCAAATGAACGCTGACGGACAGACGGTTTCTTGTACTGGTAAATCTGGTACTTTATTTGTGGTGTAAAACGTTTCCAGTCTTAAAAAGCCCAGAGGATGGTGACAGTACATGAGGGGTTTAAATCACCTGAAGCCCCACAATCACAACACCACTGGACCCAGAGATCCTGTAGGTGACTCGGGTCACTGCCAGTGTCTCTGACTGATAGTTCATAGATTTACTGCTACAGACAGTGCAAAACACATGAAAAGGTTCAAATCTAAAAGTGTATTTCTACTTTTTAGTTGTGGATATGAACGATAAAAAAGAATCAGTGTAATCATTTCATTCTGTATGGAGCATTGAGGTCTACAAACCTATCCAAATATATCTAACAAATATTTAACATCATCACGATCATAATCAGATCATCTGAACTTTTGTCTATCGATACAGTGAACAAGTGGAAGCTAATTGAGATGAATTCATTAAGCAGAGACTTGAAATGAAATGAAGCACAGACGAGAAGCAGCGCGTCCTGATCGGTGTCCATCATTCAGAGGAAGCTGAAAGGAGCCGAGTTTCTTCTGAGAGCTGCTGAGAGGAGAGTGTGTAGATCACATGTGTGTAAACCTCAACAGGGTCTGCAGGAGAACACACACACACACACACACACACACACACACACACACACACACACACACACACACACACACACAGAAATACATACACACGCACGCACGCACACACACACACACACACACACAAATACACAGTGACACACAGACACACGCACATACACATGTAACGAGTTATGACTGCATATAAATGTAATACATTTTTCTTTTTCACAACAGAAAAATAGTTCACCCAAAAATGAAAATTTTATTTCCTCACCCCTCAATTTGTTCCAAAACTGTATGAGTTTCTTTCTTCTGTTTAACATAAAAGATGATATTTTGAAAAATGTTGGTAATCAGACAGTTGGCAGCACCCACTGACTTTCACAGTAGGAAAAAATATAGACTATGAAAGTCAGTGGGTGCTGCCAATTGTCTGATTACCAACATTTTTCAAAATCTAATCTTTTGTGTTAAACAGAAGAAAGAAACTCATACAGTTTTGGAACAAATTGAGGGGTGAGGAAATAACACAGTTTTCAATTTTGTGTGAACTTTATACCTTTAAAAGCTACATTTAGCCTTAAATGTTATATGAATATGGGACTTGGAGCACAAGGTTTATCAGCTGACTGTCTTTTGTTGCTTATAATAAATTGGAATGTGGATGACACATAAGCAGTCTTTAATAATGCTCTAAATTACATGTAGATGTATATTTTATGAATTAGTGAGTGTGGTGGTGCCTATGGGGTGTCGCTTTGGGATGGGTGCGTATGAGGCTGGGGGGGGGGGGTCACAGTATACTCACTACAAAAAACTAGACTACACCACTGGTTGTTAGCTAGCTAACGTGTGTTGTATTATACAGGAATACATTGTCACGAGGTGCCCACGGGTGATTTATCTCCTTTATTGACGTTAATCCACAGAGAGGAGTGTTGATAGGTGGGAAACACTGTTAATAAACCTTCCCTGGTGAACTGAACGAAAGCGACCCCGAGCCTTGAAAACAACGCAGATAAGAGTAGCAGCGGTTAGCATGAGACCGGCAGCTACACATACATGCACGCACATACCCACCGTGCGCGCACACACACACACACACACACGCATGCACGCACATACCCACCGCGCGCACACACGCATGCACGCACATACCCACCACACACACACACACACACACACACACACACACACACACACACACACACACACACACACACACACACACACACCCACCACACACACACACACACACAGCTTTTACTCCGTAATAAACCACTTCCTAACGCTTACAATCATCTCGGAACAACAACACTGAACTATTAACTGTACTGACATTAAAATTCATTCGGATTCTAAATAAATAAACATTTAAATAATTTATCATGCATGTTTTTAGGTTTAAATAAAAACTTTTACTGTTTCAGTTTAGTTAGAAAACAGCATTCAGAGCCTCCAACAACTACATACCGAACATACACAAACATACTGATTACACAACTGCTGTATTGTTAATGAGAAAACAAACTAAGCTACTAGATGACATTATATACGACTAGTAATAGTTCAATAATAAAAATAATACAAGAACAATAATTATGTACAATACAGTTTAAGTACACACGTTAATAAGCGTTTAAAACGAGGATCTGGGAACTCGACAGGTGGCTTAATTTAAGAAGAAAAGAAATGAAATCTCACCTTTAAATCTGTCGAGTCAAACAGAGATCAGAGAAACAGAACACAGGACATTTGAACAGTTAGTCATTTACATGGATGTGTTTTAAACCATTTTCCATTCATTTTGTGACGAAGTAAAACAGCTTGGAAATAAATGGCAGAAGTTTCTCACCTTCCTCTTCTGTCGGTCCCTGAAAGAAAAGTCATTTCGATCTGTTGGTCCCATGAATAAACGCTCATGTCAACACTCTTTATGTTATGAACTGTTTTCAGTGGTCTGTTATAGTCTAACAGTAACACATTAATGTTTAATGTCAAATAAATCCACATGAATATTTACATGTAGAAATGAATAAACACTCACTGAGAAAGATGAAGATACTGAATCCAGTCAGTAAAGCTCCAGACACAAGCAAACACACTGCTCCAATCGTCCAGAGGGATGAAACCTGCGGGTTCTCAGGAGATCCTACAGCACGAAGATCATTTAATCACACTGTAAATTCACTATGGATATTTTCATGGTCCACTGAACACTAAAAGAGATGCTCACGTTTCTGATCGATGAAGGATTATTATTATTATTATTGTTATTGTTATTATTTATTTATTATGTTTGTTATCATTGCCTTATTTATTATTTATTTATTTATGATTATTATTATTATTATTATTATTATTATTATTATTATTATTATTAGTAGTAGTAGTAGTAGTAGTAGTAGTAGTAGTAGTATTACTGTTAGTATTTGTATTATTATTTGTATTATTATTATTAGCACTATTTATTTATTTATTTATTTATTTATTAAGTCAGTTTTTATCTACTGAAGTGAAACTGTTGGTTATTTTAAACACAATACGGGTTTTTAGTTGTGGTATTAATGATGTATAAGAATATCAGTCGTTCTAAAAAGGTTTATTGTGTAGAAAATGTACCAGTCATCGCTCTGATCAGATGAGTATAAAGAACTGGAGAAGACAGAAAATGACAGAATATTTATAATCGTCTGGTTAAAATGACTAAACTCTGGCAGATAAATAAATAAACTGACTTGCAGTAGATGTCTCTGTAGGTATGGATGGTGTCGTCGGTACAGGATGCAAATATGAACAAAACACAACACACATATTAACGCAAACGCTACACACTCCGTAATATTCTAGTGTAAAGGGCTTTAAAACAGAGTCACTAACTAACATTAACCTGCTCTGGATATTTCAGTTGTGTAAAACTGTATCAGTGTATAAAATAAACCTGATGAATAATAAATGTGAATCAGTTTAAACCCAATTCAGAGTTACAAAAACAGATGATCAAAGAAAAATTGATCACAAATGTGTAATTTAATGCAGGAAATAAAAATGATGAGGATTTGTTGTTACTTACGAGTTGTTATGTACTTTGTGGTGATCAGATCAGTTGTAGAAGCTGGAGAAGCTGGAAAGACAATTATAAAACATATCATAAAGGAAATTTATTACTTCAAATGAGTAAAGAGTGATAAAGGAAAAACTGAGCTGTAAATATAGATGATGGCGTCGTTTCTGCTCTCACACAAAGTGTACAAACTGAATATTTTACCATTTCTAATGCCTCGATTTTACCAAGTCAAATGAACACAGTGCTCAGATGTAGTGTTAATGACAACTGTGTTATTTACCTGTAGTGAAGGTTTCAGTTGTAGACGTCTGTGTTATTGTAGGAAATGAACCTGATGAATAATAAATGTGAATCAGTTTAAACCCAATTCAGACTTACAAAAACAGATGATCAAAGAAAAATTGATCACAAATGTGTAATTTAATGCAAGAAATAAAAATGATGAGGATTTGTTGTTACTTACGAGTCGTTATGTACTTTGTGGTGATCAGATCAGTTGTAGAAACTGGAGAATCTGGAAAGACAATTATAAAACATATCATAAAGGAAATTTATTACTTCAAATGAGTAAAGAGTGATAAAGGAAAAACTGAGCTGTAAATATAGATGATGGCATCGTTTCTGCTCTCACACAAAGTGTACAAACTGAATATTTTACCATTTCAAATGCCTCGATTTTACCAAGTCAAATGAACACCGTGCTCAGATGTAGTTTTAATGACAACTGTGTTATTTACCTGTAGTGAAGGTTTCAGTTGTAGACGTCTGTGTTATTGTAGGAAATGAACCTGATGAATAATAAATGTGAATAAGTTTAATATCAATTCAGACTTACATAAACAGATTATCAAAGTAAAACTGACATCACAAATGTATAACTTAAATTATTATATAATTTTAAACTTGACTCATTAACCTGCAGATGTTTCAGTTGTAGACGTCTGTTTCGGTGAGGGAAATAAACCTGATGAATAATAAATGTGAATAAGTTTAAAGTTACAAAAACAGATGTCAGAAATTTATACTTTATTATGCATTAAACCTGAATCACTAACTTGTAGACGTTTCAGTTGTAGACGTCTGTGTCAGTGTAGGGGAAAAAGCTGAAGAAATAAAACACACAAATAGATGAAATCTGGTTCAAATGTCTAAAACAAGTGCAGATAAAAGCTCAGTGATTAAATGTAACTTACGTATCAGATTGTGTTTATCACTCATTAGAGAGCGAGCAGTCGAGTCAGAGCTCAGTGAATAATCACAGCTCACTTCACTGCTCTTTACTGACTGCAGAACATTAAACATATCTGTTCTCTGTACTTCAAAAATACAAGAAAACCTCCCAGAATTTCTCGTTTTAGACCTTCGGATCTTTCGATAAGGCTGAGGATTTTCTCCAGTGTAGAGATTACAGCTAACATCAGCACTTACTGACTCTGACTCTGGTATTTCACATGAAAGTCTGAATTCATCAGTCTGATTATCATAATTGACACTTAGTATCGGTTTCTGATCTGAAAAAAAAAATTAGATGAATAAATGACAGGAAAAGGGTTTTAGAGTTCATCATTCACACAGATAGAAATACACAGACTGCACAAATGATATAAAGGTCCATGTGATATAAAGCTTACACAGCACTGGAGCTGGGAGAGAGTGAGGAGAAGGAGTACGAACTGTTTTATCCAGAGCGTAGAAACAAATAATACGAAGTGCTTTAGGAGATCTGTGTCCTGTCCATCTGATCAGTTCAGAACCAGTGACTGAGAGCTGACACGATGGAGAGTTTTTTAGATTTGTGTTTTGTGTCTCTGGGTAGAAAGAACATTGATACACTTTAACATGGTCTGGAACATGACAGTGAAGCTGCACTGATCCTCTCTGTGTGATAACTTCAGGAGACACAGAGAGCTGGGGCTGAGGAAG
>NW_025927209.1:0-8405 GCF_022655615.1 Tachysurus fulvidraco | reverse complement strand
TTGACCACCCTTTGCAGGAATTTACATTCACACACAGTGGAGCCTCCTACCATACGGTGATGGAGTTGGTCAGGATGCTTTCGAATCCCTGGGGACAGATGAGATTTCTTGAGACTTCTCAAGAAGTATAGGCATTGTTGTGCTTTTTTAACCAGTGCTGAAGTGTTCTGCTGCCAGAACAGATCCTCAGAGATGTGAACTCCCAGGAACTTAAAGCTGGAGACTCACTCTACCTCAGTTCCGTTGATGTTAACTGGTAGATGTCTCCTGCTGTTGGATATTTGAAAGTCCACAATGAGCTATTTGGTCTTGTGGCATTGAGGGTCAGGCTGTTGTTGGCACACCATGTTGACAGATTTCGGATCTCTTCCCTGTAGGCCAATTTGTCGTTGTTGTCGATCTGGCTGACTACGGTGGTGTCATCTGCATCCTTGATGAAGTTGTTGGAGTTATACAGAGGAACACAATCGTGAGTGAACAGGGAGTAGAGTAGTGGGCTCAGGACACAACCCTGTGGGATGCCAATGTTCAGAATGAGGGTTGAGGATACCTGGTTTCCTAACCTAACAGATTGAGGTCTGTTGGTGAGAAAATCCAGAATCCATCTGCAAGTGGAGGTGCAGATACCCAGGTCACTGAGCTTAGTCATCAGTGCAGTGGGGAGGACTGTATTGAGCACAGAGCTAAAGTCAATGAACAGCATTCTGATGTAGGTGTTGCTTTTATCCAGGTGACATAACCTCTGATATAACCTCTTAACCCATTTAACAATGTAGCAAATGTTTCTCCCTGAGTGGTGTTAGAAATTTTTTAATTGAATGCAAAGCAACCTGTTGGGACAGGCAAAGCCAAGATTTAATTTTTAATTAAAAAAATTAAAGAAGGAGTACAGAAACCAAAAAAAGGACCTCGGTCAAAGTGGCAGTGGTCGGCCACATCGTAAAGCACATTTCGATGTTCTTGACTCTGTCCTCGGCGACAGACCAGCCTTCTAGCTTACCGGGGCACTGAACTCCGCAACATTGATACTCGAAGGAATGGCTAATAATTCGCTTGAGAAAAGTCACACTGATCCTGGTAAGTTCTATTTTACACTTCTTTTGTCTCCGGCCAGCTCTTTGACCAAATTATAACTTCTTTGCCCATTGTTTGCAATGCTGCTAGCTAGGCTATGCTAGCAGCATTGTAAACAATGGTCCCAGAAGTTGGTAAAGGCTATGCTAGCAAGACATTAAAAAATAATGTTTTAAATCTAAGAATTGTCTGCCATCAACGACGGTGATGACCTTGAGTTTCCACCACCATTGAGCTGCAGCTCTCCCTCATCGTCGAGTAGAAGCTCTGGAGATGCATGTACCTCTTCAGCACAGAACAAACGTGGTAAGAATTGCGAAGAATTATCACACCATGTACTATACCAACACTGACATACATGTTCTCTCGGGTGCAGCAACAATGTTTAGTTAAATTCTTCATTTATATTCAGGACCATTAAATTGATTTAATATGTATCACTCAAGTAGAATGGAGTACACAAGCCAAATAGAAAGTAATGTATAGAATAACCTTAAAGGTTTGAAACAATACTGACATTAGTTTGATCATTTACAATCGAATTCCTACATGATGAACTTGTATGCCATGTGAGCACAAGATAAAGTGCAGTGGACAAAAATTGGGGAAAGGGAGGAAGAGACTGGAAAGAAGAAATTAGAGAAAGGAAGGAAAGGAATGGCAAGCTTAAACTTCAAAATTAATCACACCCTAACTGGGAAATCGTCACCGGAAACTTAAATTCACCTTAAGACACAATACAAGGTTCATACTCAAAATATGCATCTAAATTGGTTGGTAAAGGAAACGGTTACTTGCAATGGCATACTGCACAAGAGTCCGGATGCAACAGAGAAATCTCTGAACAGTCAGTTAGGGTGGGGTCAGACGTTCTTCCAAGTTCTCCTGAAGATCAGAGCAGTTGTCGTTCTTGGAAGTGAAGCTTGCTGGAACTTCTTTGAAGGAAGATGGAGTCGTCTCCAAGCTGTTCCGAAAGTCTGACCATGGATTGGTGGTGTTTGTGACATTTTAAAGGTCGCGAACTCCACCCATCTTTGGGGAGATGGCCAATACTATGGACTGAGATTTTGGAGGGAAAAACTCCCTTTGTTTCAGGTGTCTGTGGGCGTGGTTTAGCTATAAAACTTTTAGATGACTTTGAAGTTTTATCCAAGGTGTATTAAGACGGTATGGCACCTTTCGTGCTCAAATAAAATACACCATTGTTAGAAAAATGATTAACCAATAATTTTATGGTCATTTGGATACTAAACATGAAAGGGAATGACCATATAAAGGCAGCGGTACATTACATACACAGATCAGTAATCAAAGTGTATCTGATGTTAATACAGTGTTGTGTTCTGACATGAATAAAATACACCCTTGTCAGGAAAGAAAGGAGCAAATAATTTTAAGTCAGGCAAGCCTTAAAAAAGAAACACATTACAACAGGGATACAAGAATAAGAATCTTAGAGTACCAGTATAATTGGGGAGGAGATACATACGAGTATGGCTTAATGCCGTGGGATGTGGGGCCTCTTATTCACTCGTTTTATTAGTAAAAGGAATGTCCCATTGTGTGTGTGTGTGTGTTCTGCTTGAGGATCCCTATGAGTTCAATCAGAGAAATGGCATGGGGTTATCTGGTCTTTGTGTAGGCTCCAGGCATTCTGGAGCAGGTTGTGTGCGTGTGACACTGTGGAATGTAACCCTCAATAAAATCGTAAAACTGGGTTGCTCATCAGTTGTTTGACGAGTAGATGCCGAAGTTTAAGGTGCCTTGGACATGAAATCTAAATGACCTGTACCAGACGCTACAGTATCATGCGGAGAACTGCCCCCACCTCGGCAACTCAAACCACATCTCTTTTATATTAATTCCAGCAATCGGCAAGTGCATTGATTACATGACCATTTCCAAGACCATTACCACATGCATTAACCAGAAGCTATGAATGACTGGTAAAGTGTGTGTGCTGTTGAAGTCTAGAGACCTAGCCTCCAGAGCAGGGGACATGGTTGCCATAAGAACAGTAAGAGCCAAACTGTCCCAGGCCATTACAGAAGCAAAATGTGCACATGCCCAGACAATCCACAACCACTTCCAGGACAGCATAGACACTTGGCGCATGTGGCAAAGCATACAGGCAATCGGGAACTACAAGACAGCTTCACCTGCCTGTGATTGTGATGCTTCTCTCACATATGCGCTGAACATCTAACGCTCCAAGGTTTCTAATACGATTACGTACATATGCAGACAAAGGGCCAAGCTGCTTTATAAGACCAGAAGACACAGTTGTTGGACCAAAAACTATTATTTCCGTTTTTTCATTATTTAACTGTAAAAAATTCAGATCCAGCCAGCACTTAATGTCCTGAAGACAATCAAGCAGAGTGGACATAGAGTGTTAAAAACCTCTTTTTAAATTCTGTTAAAAAACCCATTAACTATGTAAATGTGGTCTTGTGAGGGGAATAAATAAATAAATGAATAAATGAATAAATGAATAAATGAATAAATAAATAAAATACCATTCACAGGCCTTTAAAAAAAATTGTTAAAGGTGATTCTGCAACAGTGGGCTTTACAGGGTTAAAGGGGTTATGGGGAGAACAGAGTAAAGAACAGGAGTAAGAGTAAGCTACAGCCCCACCATCAGGTGAATGTGAGGAGCAGCCTGTTATAAATATCTCTAAGTATCCAATAGGTTCTTCGCAATTCGGCAAAGACACGTTCAGGTCCAGGATGAAAGAGCCGATTATCATAATCCCGTATTATGAGTTTAGTGATGGGGTGTTCCGGTGCGAGTACAATGGGGTGCAAAGCATCAATCTCTAGTTTCTCTGCTTTACGAAGACGACCACCTACTCGAATTAATCCTATCGCTTGGTCATATTCAGGTGACAAAGAGTTTAATCTACTGTTGGAGCTTATTACCTTCCCATTTTGTAGTGCATGGATTTCATCGGGAAAACAGTCCTGCTGAGCCTGTTTCAGGAGGAGAATTTCAGTGTCGATATGCTGTGTGGCTGACATTGACGGTGTGGCCGCCCCATGCACAGACTGATAAGCAGATTGTACTAAGTCTGCCCATGTTGTGAACTGGTCTGGGGCTGGTAGAGAAGATGAAATAACAGCGACATGCGCACAGAAACTTGAGAGAAACTTGACTTGGCATACTTGAGAGAGCTCATAAAGAGATTTGCCTCTTGTAATGTAATCTGCAGGGTTTAGTTTTGAGTCTACATATTTCCAACTATCTGAACTTGTCAATTCCTGTATCTCAGCAATCCGTGTGCCAGCAAACAATTTGTAATGACAGGATTCCGATTTGATCCAAGTAAGGACTGTTGTAGAGTCTGTCCATAGAACAGGGATCTGTATGGGTATGGAAAGTTCAGTTAGGAGGAGTTTAGCTAGCTGGGCACCAGTTAAAGCAGCACACAGTTCTAATCATGGTATTGATAACTGCCTCTTAGGGGCCACACGGGACCTAGCCATTACAAAGGAGACTTGAACTTCTTTCTCAAGTTGCAGACGCAGGTACTCGACCGAACCATAGGCACGCTCAAATGCATCACAAAACACATGCAACTCGACCGTGCCATGATCTGTATTTGGACAGAGAGGGAAGTAGCACCTTGGCATGCTTATTTTGGGCAGAATCTGGAGCTCACTAGTCCAATCTTGCCATTTTTTTAACATTTCTTCTTCAATGATATCATCCCAGCCTCTTTTCTTGCTCCACAGAGCTTGTACTAAGATTTTAGCCCAGGTGGTATAAGGCAAAATATAACCAAGAGGGTCATATTGGGAGGCTAGTACTCTGTATATATTGTGCATGGTGGGCTCCTCGGGTGATAATTCTTTACTTTTGTAACTCAGACTGACAGATATGCAATGCCAAGAGAGCCCAAGGGTAGACTCTTGATGGTCGGTTTTGTGCTCAGTCAGCTGTAGTTCGCAGTTTTCGGACCATGCCTCGGTGGGTAGGTGTTCAATTACTTCTGGCTAATTACTGGCCCACTATCTGATTTCAAATCCGGCGTTTGATAATAACTGTCTCATTTTGTTAACAAGTTGCTTGGCTTGGTCTATTGTGGGAAGGGACTGCAAGCAGTTATCTACATAAAAGGAGTGTAATACTGAGTCCACTACCTCTTCATTGGTTTCGTGATGATCTATGACATGACGCTGGAGGGCGTATATGGCACAACATAGGCTACATGTAGTTCCAAATGGTAGGACGCGCCACTCATAAATGTCAGGGCTCCTCTCTCTTTCCAGATTTCTCCACAAGAACCAAACCAACGGATGATCTTCTGGTAGGAGACGAACCTGGTGGAACATTGCTCGGATGTCACCACTGATGGCTACTGGGTACTGCCTGAATCTGAGGAGAACGCCCAGCAAAGATGGACCTAATGTAGGTCCTGGAAGTAGCTGATCATTCAGTGAAATTTGCTGATACTGATAAGAGCAGTTGAACACAACTCTGGATTTCCTGTTGTGATGTACAAGATGATGTGGAATCAACCATGACTCATTTGTACCTTTAGCCTCTTCAGGAGTGAGCTTCACTGCATATCCTGCATTCTCCAGCTTTTGGATTTCATTATTATAAACTTTGGCCAATTCTATATTTTGTTGCAATCGGCGTTCTGTGGCTCGTAGGAGGGCCATAACTGATTCTGGGCCAGTATTTAAGACCTTTGCATCCTTCAGGCGGAGGTGTTGCATAACGGTATACCCCATCTACATCTACTCTTTTGGTCTTTGTTTCCAGCACTTTAAGAGCATCCTTATGCTGCTTGGAATGTGTACAGTCTTTCACCGTTTGGAAGGGAAGATCTTGTGTAGGAGAGCAGAAAAGGGAGGTGTTCAAACAGGTGAAGTCAGATGGCTGATCCAGAAAGGTAGCTGGTCCTTGAACAGCCCAACCCAAATTTGTATTAACAGCTACAGGACTGCCTAGTGAGCCAATACAGACTGGGGCTTCCTGTCTAACGGTCCTAAGAGCTTATGATTCGACCACGGTTTCTAGCTCCAGGTAATTTACTGCTGTGGGGAGAATTATAGTCCTCTCAGATCCATCGTCAAGGATCACATATGTATCCAGTGTTCTTCCACTATTATGGAGTCTGATGGGAACCACTTTCAACATAACTCTACCAGAGTGAGTCACATGATCAAGGTAAACTGTTCTGGGTACCATATTCATAGTAAGAATGCTCTTGTTGATAGTGACTGCTGTTTCGTGGAGAACCGTTAAATGCTGTTCACTACAGAGGGTACAGGGCCTTTTCAGGGTACAGTTAGCAGGTTCATGTCCTCTGCCACACTTCCAACATCTGTTGTTATCCTTTATCCAGGTAGTTATTTGTGATGTGGTCAGTTTACCAAATTCGGCACAAGAGTTAAGATAATGCATTTGGCATTTACAGAAGGGACAAAATGGTTTAAAGCTTTCCCGTTTCTTAACCTTTGTCAGATCCTTCTTTGGTTGGGAACATACATTAGCCGAAGCTGAGGTTTCAGCTGTCTGATTCATGCCATAGTAAATTGTAGACTGTACCTTCGGTGGTTTTAGGGTTCTCTGTTCTCTATTCTCATAGCGAGTTCTTTCTGAGCTGTAAACTTCAACCGCTTTCCTGGATATCTGCAGCGCTTGTGATTTCCTCTCAGGCCACTCTGCAAATTCAAGGAGGGTATACGTTTTATCAGTCCCATTCTGGAGAATGCCCTTTGACAGACAATATTCAATGCAGCTATCTCTGTACGATGATGGGAGCTTGGTGAGTAATCTGTCAACATGAGATCCACACATAAGCTCAGTCTGAGAAGGCCCTTCTAAGGTACTAAGAAGGCCAACCAGAGTACTGACTGATAAAGAGAAGTCGTCAAAGGCTTGGGAATCCCCAGGTTTTATTGTAGGAGTGCGCAGAATGCTGCCAATTTCTCATTGAACTAGTTAACGAGGCTGCCCGTATCCTATTGCAATGCTTGCATGGCTCGTGTATATGGCATGGGATCATACATGTACCTCTATGCTATTTGGAAGGCAGCTGGCAGTTTCAGATGATCAAGTAACACTTGGTATTTGTAGTCTTCTGTCAGATGCATATGAGGACCCAATACGCTATCAAGTCCCCTTTTCAGCAAAGCAAATTCACTTTCTCTTCCAGACGTGAAGTCGATCAGCTTAGGTTTAGGTATTCCATATGAGGAAGCAATAGCCATCTCCACCATGTTAGGAACCTGAGCTGCTGGCAGTGCAGTACATGAGTATGGTGCATAATACATCTGGGGCTGAGATACTGCACCTGGTGGTCTGACAGGTTGATAACCCATTAAATATGTGTCAGAGAACCGTACAGACTGTCAGGGGGGAGGATCTGAGAACCGCGGTACTTGAGGTTGTGCATATGCTGGTAAAGAATGAGTTAACTCAGCTTCTGAGAAATTATGATGTGCAGTATGATACCACACAGGGGTTACAGTTGATGCATAAACTGGCTGTTGGCCAACTATAGGTTGATACACTGTGGAGGTAGACGATAAAATTGGTGATGCACATTGTTGTCTAGCAGACAGCATTTCTGGTTGAGATGATGTCTGCTGACTACCAGTAGGCTGTAACGGAACATATTGCGGATTCACCATATATGCTGGTGCGGACTCTGGTCGTGGCTCATATTCCACTACAGGATGCCTATGGACTGGGACAGATGCTGGACAAGACATTGACTGTTGAACTTGAGGTATTAACTTATGATAACTGATTTGAACGCTGTCTAGGTAGCTGCGAGTAGATGACAGGGCTCGATGGGTGTGTAGGCATTAATGGTGTGGAGTACCTTGTTATTTCAACATTATCAGGGGTTGTTGAACCAAGTTCAATGTCTGCACGAATAAGAGGTAAGCTGGCACTACGTTGCAGAATGGGCTGTTTCTGGATGCCTGGGTGAGGAACTGATTGTTGATGGCCGACACCTGTGGCACGGGGATGAAATAAACCCTGATGCATGCGTAGTGAACCTTTATGCTGTGCAAGAGACATTTCCAATGTGCTTTGCAATTCCCTAATTTGCCCTTGTACATTCCATACTCCTTCCTCCACTCTACGAAGCCTCTCAGGTGTTGCCGAGTGATATTCCACGTTTACATTGTCATGAAACCTTACATCATCATGAAAGGGGTTTGAAACTGTATGCCGTGACTGGGAAGTAAGTAGAAAGTCCTCCAGATGTCCGGGAATCCGTCGGATCCTGCTAGGATGGTGACTCTGCTCTTCCTGTAATCCTTTGATGTTGCCATGAGGACAAGATATCAACATCCGGCTC
>NW_025927207.1:0-9674 GCF_022655615.1 Tachysurus fulvidraco | reverse complement strand
ATTGTAATGTGTCTGTCTGCGTTTTCCCCTTGTTTCTGTCTGCCGTCTCTCCCTGGTGTTAATTGTTGACCCCGCCCACCTATCTGTTACCATGGACACTAATTACATTCAATCTCTTCCCCAGGTGTTTTGTCTTAGTCCTTGTCTGTCTCTGTTTTGTGATTGGTTCTCGTTCACCATATATACTCTGTCTGTTCACTTCAATGTTGTTGGTCGTTGTTGGTGTGTGCATGTCCGTGTTCCCGTTTCCTGTTTGTTCCGCGTTGCCTGCCTGCCTGTTTGTTTGTGTTTTGTTTATTAAAAAACCTTAAACTGCGTTTGGATCCTCACCCGCTTTTGTCTCACCGTGTCACAGCGTGACAGAACGACCAACCGCCAATGGATCCAGCAGAACTCCTGTTTTGCCTACGTCAGGAGGACGCCCCAGTTGAGGAGTATACGGAGGTATTCGTGGACCTATGCAATGAGGTCAACTTTGGGGAGAAGGCCCTAAAAGACATTTTTAAGCATGGACTAAGGGATATACTGCGGTATCTGATGCCGTCTACCCGGGAGATCAAAACATTCTCAGAGTTCGTCAACCTGGCATTGCTCCTGGACGGGTCCACGCTAACCTTGAGCACTGTAGAGACGGAAGCCGGCCGTAAGTATTTTTTGGGGGGGGCAGCAAGCATCGGGATCCGTGGGCCACAGAGTGGAATCAGCCACGGACGCCCGAATGCTCCACAGTGCCTCCGCCCAGACCAGTCCCGTGCACACCCGTGATTGAGCCAGTTCCCATGGCTACCGTACCGGCGAGCTCGGCTGAGGTCCGTGCTAACCGGCTGGTCTCCAAACTGGCGGATACCCCGATGAGGTCGGCTCGGGCGGCCGGCATCCCTAAGCCGCCAGCTGGACCAGCCGGGTCGCCGGAACCGACCGGGTCGACGGAACCTGCCGAACCGACCGGGTCGACGGAACCGACCGGGTCGATGGAACCTGCCGAACCGACCGGGTCGACGGAACCGACCGGGTCGATGGAACCTGCCGAACCGACCGGGTCGACGGAACCAACCGGGTCGACGGAACCTGCCGAACCGACGGAACCGACCGGGTCGATGGAACCTGCCGAACCGACCGGGTCGATGGAACCTGCCGAACCGACCGGGTCGAAGGAACCTGCCGAACCGACCGGGTCGACGGAACCTGCCGGGTCGATGGAACCTACGGAACCGACCGGGTCGATGGAACCTGCCGAACCGACCGGGTCGAGGGAACCGACCGGGTCGACGGAACCTGCCGAACCGACCGGGTCGACGGAACCAACCGGGTCGACGGAACCGACCGGGTCGAAGGAACCGGCCGAGCTGACGGAACCAGCCGACTCAGCCGGGTCGACCGAAATGACTGAGTCAGAGAACGCGGTCGACATCATGACACCCAAACTACCTGAACTCTCTGCCTGGCCTGAACCTATGCATGTTTCTGTTTTCCTGTGTTTTGCTTCGCTGGACTTGCCAGCCCTTCTACCTCCTGTCCCTGTTCATAGGCCCAAAGCACCACCCTGGCTGCCAACTCCGTTCCGGTCTCTGGCTCCGCCTCCAGCACCACCCTGGTCCCCGGTCCTGCTCTGGTCTCTGGCTCCGCCTCCGACACCACCCTGGTCTCCGGTCCTGCTCTGGTCTCTGGCTCCGCCTCCAGCACCACCCTGGTCTCCGGTCCTGCTCTGGTCTCTGGCTCTGCCTCCGGCACCACCCTGGCCTCCTGTTCTCCCGGCGCCGCCCTGGCCTCCTGCTCTGCCGGCGCCGCCCTGGCCTCCTGCTCTGCCGGCGCCGCCCTGGCCTCCTGCTCTGCCGGCGCCGCCCTGGCCTTCTGCTCTGCCGGCGCCGCCCTGGCCTCCTGCTCTGCCGGCGCCGCCCTGGCCTCCGGCTCTGCCGGCGCCGCCCTGGCCTCCGGCTCTGCCGGTGCCGCCCTGGCCTTCGGCTCGGCTGGCGCCACCCCGGCCTCCTGCTCAGCGGGCGCCACCACTACACAAACCCGACCCGCCCTCCCACCCTGGTTGCGCCTTCGCTCCACCCGCCTGAACTGGGTTTTGTGGACTGGGGAGCGTCTGGAAGCCGCTCGTAGGGGGGGGGGGCTCTGTAATGTGTCTGTCTGCGTTTTCCCCTTGTTTCTGTCTGCCGTCTCTCCCTGGTGTTAATTGTTGACCCCGCCCACCTATCTGTTACCATGGACACTAATTACATTCAATCTCTTCCCCAGGTGTTTTGTCTTAGTCCTTGTCTGTCTCTGTTTTGTGATTGGTTCTCGTTCACCATATATACTCTGTCTGTTCACTTCAATGTTGTTGGTCGTTGTTGGTGTGTGCATGTCCGTTTTCCCGTTTCCTGTTTGTTCCGCGTTGCCTGCCTGTTTGTTTGTGTTTTGTTTATTAAAAAACCTTAAACTGCGTTTGGATCCTCACCCGCTTTTGTCTCACCGTGTCACAGCGTGACAGTAATACAGTAATGCATATGTTGATTTTTTCCCCTCTAAAGAATGCAATGTCTTCCACCCTCTGGGGGAAGAAGAAAGATCCTCAATAATGTTCAAGAGCTTGCCATTGTAGAAATGGTTGTTGCAAATAATGCAATAAAACTGCATGAAATTAAAACTAGAATTGTGGAGGACCATGAGATATTTGGCAATATAGAAAGCATCAGCCTCACAACCATTAGACGGACATTGTCCAAACACAGAGTGCGGATGAAGCAGCTCTACACTGTTCCCTTTGAGAGGAACAGTGAGAGAGTCAAGGAGCTATGACGACAATATGTCCAGGTATAGTGTATATTCAATTCAATGTCCAGTTCTATAAGCTTTGCACTTTGCAAGTAGGAAACCTACACAGTAATAGGTTACAGTATAGTATGGTATACAGTAATGACATGATATACATAAACTTTGTTTCAGAGAGTTATGGAATTGAAGGCCAACCAGGCCCCTCGTGAATTCATTTACTGTACTTAGATGAGGCAGGATTCAATCTATCCAAAAGGCGTCGACGTGGACGAAATATAATTGGAAAAAGGGCCACAGTTGATGTGCCAGGACAGAGAGGGGCAGACATTACCATGTGTGCAGCAATGGCAAATGCAGGATTACTCCTTCACAGATGTCAGGTTGGACCCTATAATACCGAACGCCTCCTTGCCTCTCTCAATGATCTCCACCAGCGCCTGGTACCAGAGCAGGATCAGGAGGGTGAAACATGAGGACCTTTGTAATTACCTGAGACAAAGTTGCTTTCCATCATTCGCAAGCAATAACAGCATGGTTTGAAGTCCACCCAAGACTGGTAAGTCTCTTCCTTCCACCCTATTCACCTTTCCTCAACCCCATAGAGGAGTTCTTTTCTGCATGGAGGTGGAAGGTTTATGACCATCAGCCACATGACCAGATGTCCCTCCTTGAAGCCATGGATGCTGGCTGCAGGGACATCACAGTTCAAGATTCCCAAGGGTGCATCCGACATACCAAGCAATTTTATCCCAGGTGCATCGCCTTGGATGATATCAGATGTGATGTTGACGAAAACATGTGGCCTAACCCTGAAGATTGCAGGGATTAGATACATTAATTTTGTGCTATTTTTAGTTCCCCCCCTTCTTATCTGGGCTTTTTGCGGTTTTGTTTTTTGTTTTGTTTTTTGTTTTTCAGAATGCTCTTATATATGATATTTTGTTCACTGTAAGCAATACTGTGAAACTTTTTCTCTTCTATTATATTGTGTTTCTACTGTACCTCCTTTAGTAAACAGTAAAGAAAAAAATAACTGATTTGCTTTTTACTGGAATGTGTTTGAATGTGAACATTACTGTTAATAAATAAGAAATTTACTTCTTTACTAAGACATTTTGTGTAAAAGGTGGATTGCATGTTACCTGAAACATAAAAGTCTATGCAGTTTTTCTAATGTCAACAATAGCCAGTATTTTGAAACCACGTGTACTTTGATTGACTGCATATACCTTGTGAAGTGAAAACAAGTGTTATTCTTTGACAGAATAATTTCATTTTGAGTCAGTTTTCCAGTGTTTCGGTAAAGTTAGTGTGTGCAGAGAAAGATGTGTTCTGTTTTGAAATGGAGAGTTAGTATATATTTAACAAAATGTGTTTTTAAGAGGAAAATTATCAATTTGGCCAATTGTGTTTTGTAGGTGTAAGTCTGTGTTAAGAGTTTAGAAAAATTATCTTAAGTATAGGTAAGTGCTTGTTAGCGATTGAAAAAAACTGTAACTTATAAACTTGCCAATTGTTTTATATACAGTATTTGTTAGAAAATATTAATAATTGGAGCCTGTGGATGTGCTGAGAGAATCACCAAAGGCTCCCTCTGTCATTCACGTATGTGTGAGTAAAACAGTAATATTTTAAATACAATCAAAACACGTAGAATTCTTCTATGTGTGTGTGTGTGTTTGTGTGTGTGTGTGTGTGTGTGTGTGTGTGTGTGTGTGTGTGTGTGTGTGTGTGTGTGTGTGTGTGTAGGTTGTGCCAATCCCACTGCTGCTACCACCCACCAAACATCACCATGTACCTTCAGCTGTTGGTCAGGTAAACAAACCTTTCATTTTTTTAAATAAAAACCCATCATGAATGTTCAATGTGATAGTATGAAACTGCTAAGATAATAAGCACTTAATGCTGGTGAGCTGAACAGGGCCTGCCTTAATAATCAGCTCCAAACTGCAAACTCTTCCCTCTCCCAATCTGAGGTATTCTACAGTGCTGCAGCTGAGATACAAATACACAAATACCCATTTTTACAAGTTGTAATGTTTAGATTTTTTTCTTTATTTCTAGCCAGTGGACATCAGGAGAGAAATACTCAGTATGATAAGGGGTCTGAAGAGTGGTTTGAAACGGCAGAGACTCTCAGTATGTATTATTCTGATGTAAAGATTTGACAGTAACGATCTTTAGAAGAGCACTTCGATAAAATGCGGTTGTATATTTAGAGTTTTATATAATTGTCATTTGCAGGGATTCCTATATCATACCATCTCTGAGGACAATTTTACTGGCATTCAGGTAATGGATTATTCATTGTGGCTTCACAACATTGTGTTAATTGCAGTGAATAATTGTGTTTGTGTGTTTTAAGGACCAAAATTTCAAATGCTGTCTCCTGAACATCACCAGTAATGAAATTTACAGTAATGAAAGCAAGAGAATGTTCGATGTAATATTATGAGACTGTTCTGATAGAAAGCACTCAGTGCAGTGTCTAATTGTGTTCACAATAAATTGTTCTCTCAAGGGAGAATCTGGGAAGGTTACAGAGTTCAGGGAGACGTCAGCCAACGAGCCACTTAAGGATTACATGGTAAATTTATTGCAGTGTCATGAAGCCAATATTGTAGATAGTAACTCTTGGAATTTTGTTTGTTATATATTTATGTGTCTGTAGTTTTAATTTGTGTTTGTTTTTATTTTTGTAATTTAACATCACACCTTCAAAAAGGTGGTCTGCACGTACCTGCATATGGCTGAAGGTGGGAGCAGGAGCATGTTCACTTCCCCCACAGTACATACACTGATGTGTATGTACATTTGCTGATTTTGCTCTGAATTTGAGGCTGTAAACATTTACTGTGTGCTTTTTAATGATTCATTGCTAATTTGTCTTGCAGGAGAGTGAGGAGAGCTTCACCCCAGAGGAGATGGAGGTGCCCTTTATTAGGTACAATCCTCTTTACGGTTTAATGGTGTAACAGTGTAGTGTATGTTTAATAACCTATAAGCATTTGCATCTCTTTTGTTCTTAGTGAACAAAGGGGTGACTGACATCGGCATGAAGCTGCGTGCTCTCCGTGTGGTGTTTGCCGTGAGTAAAACCTTTGTTCATCTGCTGTTATCACTCAGGGGAAGTCTACTTTAGTCCAGTCTGCTTTAACTTATATTGTGTGCTGTCTTATATTCAGACTCTGCTTGCCAGCATCCACAACCAGAACTTCTTGTTCGTTGTGGGAAAGAAGATTGTCATGCTTCTGGCAGCACTTAACAACCAGGTGACTTTAGAACGATGAAAGACTGTTTCATCTTTGTGCAAAATACTTTCAGTTACTGTTTTTTAAAGTTATACAGCTAGTCCCTGAGTTATGAAGGAGATGTGTTCTGATAACCCCATCGTGACCTAACCTACCCAGGAGTCTTAAAGAATGGTGATCAGTATGGGGTAGTACTGTATACTATAATAATTCTAGTTGTATACTATAATAATTGGGGTAGTATACTGTAATATGTTAATAATTTAACAAATTACAGTATTTCCAGCTAAAACATTCTAATAGAAAGTTTGTTCAGTAAATTATCCTATCTGCTATAAAAACTTTAACAATGCTAGGTACCCTAAAATGAAATCGCTAAAGCTGCATAACATACAAGCATTAAAGTATCTTCTTCTTCTTCTTCTTCTTCTACCGCTTATCCGGGGCCGGGTCGCGGGGGCAGCAGTCTAAGCAGGGATGCCCAGACTTCCCTCTCCCCAGACACTTCCTCCAGCTCTTCCGGGGGAATACCGAGGCGTTCCCAGGCCAGCCGAGAGACATAGTCCCTCCAGCGTGTCCTAGGTCTTCCCCGGGGCCTCCTCCCGGTTGGGCATGCCGAAACAGATGCCCGAGCCACCGATGTGGAGGAGCAGCGGATCTACTCTGAGCTCCTCCCGAGTGACCGAGCTCCTCACCCTATCTCTAAGGGAGCGCCCAGCCACCCTGCGGAGGAAACTCATTTCGGCTGCCTGTATCCGGGATCTCGTCTTTTCGGTCATGACCCAAAGCTCATGACCATAGGTGTGGGTAGGAACGTAGATCGACCGGTAAATAGAGAGCTTTGCCTTGTGGCTCAGCTCTTTCTTCACCACAACAGATCGGTATATCGACCGCATCACTGCAGAAGATACACCAATCCGCCTGCCGATCTCCCGCTCCATCCTTCCCTCACTCGTAAACGAGACCCCAAGATACTTAAACTCCTCCACTTGAGGCAGGAACTCTCCACCAAACTGAAGGGGGCAAGCCACCCTTTTCCGACTGAGAACCATGGCCTCGGACTTGGAGGTGCTGATTCTCATCCCCGCCGCTTCACACTCGGCTGCAAACTGTCCCAGTGCACGCTGAAGGTCCTGGTTTGAGGAAACCAGCAGGACAACATCATCTGCAAAAAGCAGAGACGAAATCCTGTGGTCCCCAAACCGGACTCCCTCCGGCCCCATACTGCGCCTAGAAATTCTGTCCATATAAGTAATGAACAGGACCGGTGACAAAGGGCAGCCCTGCCGAAGTCCAACATGGAACAAGTCTGACTTACTGCTGGCAATGCGAACCAAACTCCTGCTCCGGTCATATAGGGACCGGACAGCCCTTAACAGAGGGCCCCGGACCCCATACTCCCAGGGCACCCCCCACAGGTCACCACGAGGGACACAGTTGAAAGCCTTCTCCAAATCCACAAAACACATGTGAATGAACAGGAACCTGGCGAGGGTATAGAAATGGTCCAGTGTTCCACGACCGAGACGAAACCCGCATTGTTCCTCCTGAATCCGAGGTTCGACTATCGGCCGAATTTTCCTCTCCAGTACATAGACTTTTCCAGGGAGGCTGAGGAGTGTGATCCCCCTATAGTTGGAACACACCCTCCGGTCCCCCTTCTTAAACAGAGGGACCACCACCCCAGTCTGCCAGTCCAGAGGTACTGTCCCCAACCTCCATGCAATGTTGCAGAGGCGTGTCAACCAAGACAGCTCCACAACATCCAGAGACTTGAGGTCTCATCCACCCCCGGTGCCTTGCCACTGAGGAGCTTCTCAACTACCTCAGTGACCTCAGCTTGGGGACTCGACGAGTCCACAACTGAGCCCCCGCCCTCTGCTTCCTCAGTGGAAGACATGTCGGTGGGGTTGAGGAGAACCTCGAAGTATTCCTTCCACCGTCCAAGGATGTCCCCAGTCGAAGTCAGCAGATTCCCACTCCCACTGTAAACAGAGTGAGCAGGGCACTGCTTCCCCCTGCTGAGGCGCCGGACGGTTTGCCAGAATTTCTTCGAGTCCAACCGATAGTCCTTCTCCATGGCCTCACCGAACTCCTCCCAGACCCGAGTTTTTGCCTCCGTAACCACCTGGCTGAAGCTCGCTTGGCCCTTCGGTACCTATCAGCTGCCTCCGGAGTCCCCCGAGCTAACCATGCTCGATAGGACTCCTTCTTCAGCATCGGCATCCCTTACTTCCGGGGTCCACCACCGGGTTCGGGGATTGCCACCACGACAGGCACTGGAGACCTTGCGGCCACAGCTCCGAGCGGCTGCGTCGACAATGGAGGTGGAGAACATGGTCCACTCGGACTCAATGTCTCCAACCTCCCTTGGGATCTGATTGAAGCTCTGCCGGAGGTGGGAGTTGAAGATCTCTCTGACCGGAGACTCTGTCAAACGTTCCCAGCAGACCCTCACAGTACGTTTGGGTCTGCCAAGTCTGTCCAACTTCCTCCCCCGCCATCGGATCCAACTCACCACCAGGTGGTGATCAGTTGACAGCTCCGACCCTCTCTTTACCCGAGTGTCCAAGACATACGGCTGGAGGTCAGATGAAACAACCACAAAGTCGATCATCGACTTCCGACCTAGGGTGTCCTGGTGCCATGTGTACTGATGGACACCCTTATGCTTGAACATGGTGTTCATTATGGACAAACTGTAACTAGCACAGAAGTCCAATAACAGAACACCACTCGGGTTCAGGTCGGGGGGGGCGTTCCTCCCAATCACGCCCCTCCAGGTGTCACTGTCACTGCCCACGTGAGCGTTGAAGTCCCCCAGTAGAACAACGGAGTCCCCGGTCGGAGCACTTTCCAGCACCCCTTCCAGACACGCCAAGAAGGTCGGGTACTCTACACTGCCATTTGGCCCATAAGCACAAATAACCGTGAGAGACCTATCCCCTACCCGAAGGCGCAGGGAAAGGACCCTCTCGTTCACCGGGGTGAACTCCAACACATGGTTGCTGAGCTGGGGGGCTATGAGCAAGCCCACACCAGCCCGCCGCCTCTCACCATGGGCAACTCCAGAGTAGTAGAGAGTCCAGCCTCTCTCATGAAGTTGGATTCCAGAGCCCAAGCTGTGTGTGGAGGTGAGCCCAACTATATCTAGTCGGGGCCCCTCCTTGAACCGCCACCTTATTGTGGTGCAGGGGTTTGCGTGCCTGAATGATCCTAGGAGCTATGTTGTCTGGGGCTTTTTGCCCCTGGTAGGGTCTCCCAAGGCAAACAGGTCCTGGGTGACAGGCCAGACAAAGAGCGGTTCTAAAAACCCTTATGAGTAAATTAAAATCAAGGTCCGTGACGTCGCCCGGTAAGGCGCAACCGGGGCCCCGTCCTGGAGCCAGGCCCGGGGTTGGGGCTCGCATGCGAGCGCCTGGTGGCCGGGTCTTGCCCCACGGGGCCTGGCTGGGCTCAGCCCGAAAGAGCGACGTGGGGCCGATCTCCTGTGGGCCCACCACCTGCAGGAGAAACCATAAGGGGCTGGTGCAATGTGGATTGGGTGGCAGTCGAAGGCGGGGGCCTCGGCGACCCAATCCCCAGACACGGAATCTGGCACTAGGGACATGGAATGTCACCTGGCTGGGGGGAAGGAGCCTGAGCATAAAGTATCATGTTTAC
>NW_025927206.1:0-1864 GCF_022655615.1 Tachysurus fulvidraco | reverse complement strand
TCGTGTAACAGGGTGTAGCAGATAATAAAAGAAGCAGAAGTCTGTTGTGTTCCCTGATAGTGTTCGGGACTCAGACACACTTTCCCAGTTTAAACGTAGATAAAAAACTCATCTCTTTAGTCAGGCGTACACATAATACATCCCATAATATCATGCACCAGTACATCAGACCAGCACATTTTTATGAACAGCAGATGTGTTAATCCCTTTCCACTGCTTCTCTCTTTGTACCTATCTCGAGGCATCCAGACACTGTACCAGCTCCCAACGTCCTCTGTGGGACGAAGCCTTTGGACGTCCACTGAGCCGAGGCCGACTCTAAGAATCCTGAGACATCTCCAGTTAGACTCTGTGGTACTCAGGAGATCAAAAGTCCCTGAACCTTACACCAATACAACATTTAACTGACTGTATATTACAATCACACCCCCAGTGTCACCCATATGAGGATGGGTTCCCCTTGAGTCCGGTTCCTCTCAAGGTTTCTTCCTTTACCAATTTAAGGGAGTTCATCAATATTAGCAACATTCATTATGAGTATCGTATTTTGTTTGTTAGATTTTTTGTGTCTCTGCTTTACATTGCTGATTTTATATATAGTTCTGGTTAAAACTGAAAGCTGTTTTCTGAACTTAAAAACACTTACATTTTGAGCTTTAAACCAAAATAAAGTTTTCTGATTTTTAAAAATGCTACTTCTGCTTGCACATTTGTGAGACAACATGACAGGAACTTGCAGCACATTTACTGAGAGTTGTAACATGTTACAATTGTACAGGAATTTGCTTCAGAGCGTAGAGATTTAAGGCAAAAAAGACACACACACACACACACACACACACACACACACACACACACACACACACACACACACACACACACACACACACACACACTCCCCTACCTACTAAAGGAAGAAATTCAACTGATACAGAGCTGAAAATGATGTAATATTGACTTCTTTGTAAATAAAAGAATTAGAATTAAACCATGCAGTATCTCATGATGATCTACATTGGAACAAAACCAAAATTTGTCACTCCAGTCTCACTACAACTGCAAGCGATGTGTCCCAACTTGATCGAAGAAGCCTGCGGTGCATTGGGAACCAAGACCAATACCCCCAATTCCATGTGCCACTCGTCCAGAACCGGTTTTACATGCATCTCTTTACTGTCTATACATTTATAAAGCCTAAATTATGTGAAAATGAGTGCATAAAGAAATGCAAAATATATTGCTGAACCTTTTTTACTAGAACTTCCTGACATGTATCTTTCGACACCATGCTGTTTTTTTTAAAACTACATAAGAAACAACAATTCAATTCAAGTTTCAATTCAAGTTTATTTGTATAGCGCTTTTTACAATAGACATTGTCACAAAGCAGCTTTACAGAACATAAACACAGAGCAGAAGGTAAACATAATTAATGATAAAGGAATTAACGAATAATAAAAGAAATAAGAATTTACAGAATAAAAATTCTAGATTATTATTAGTTGTATATAGTTCACAATGTGTATGTATTTATTCCCCTATGAGCAAGTCTGAGGTGACTCAGGCAGCAGTGGCAAGGAAAAACACATGTTTGATTGAGTAACATTCATCACGTTCTAATTTAAGACTTACTTTTTGTTTCAAGCCATTATGCTTTAAGAGCACACAAATGTATTAGGTAGACATTTAAAAAGTCATACAGTATCTGTTAAATTCACCTGCAAAATATTTTAGGTGTAATAAAAAAGAATTAAATGTTGTAGAAAAAACTATAAAAATAGATTGCAGTAATAAGAAAAATGATTCATATAATTTTATATGGTGTTCCTTTAAATGCAATGTCTGTGAAAGGATGTCAGAGACG
>NW_025927205.1:0-1000 GCF_022655615.1 Tachysurus fulvidraco | reverse complement strand
TCAATAACTTTTGAAAAGAGGCACACACCACTCCAAAACAAGTTGCTAAATATTTATTTGACCCTAAAGAACATACTACAAGTCTTTAATGTGCTATTATTTACTCTAGATGTTCAATTTCCATCATCACTCTATTCTATGGGGTTCTCCATTGGCAGAGCATCCAGTTCAATAACTTTTGAAAAGAGGCACACACCACTCCAAAACAAGTTGCTAAATATTTATTTGACCCTAAAGAACATACTACAAGTCTTTAATGTGCTATTATTTACTCTAGATGTTCAATTTCCATCATCACTCTATTCTATGGGGTTCTCCATTGGCAGAGCATCCAGTTCAATAACTTTTGAAAAGAGGCACACACCACTCCAAAACAAGTTGCTAAATATTTATTTGACCCTAAAGAACATACTACAAGTCTTTAATGTGCTATTATTTACTCTAGATGTTCAATTTCCATCATCACTCTATTCTATGGGGTTCTCCATTGGCAGAGCATCCAGTTCAATAACTTTTGAAAAGAGGCACACACCACTCCAAAACAAGTTGCTAAATATTTATTTGACCCTAAAGAACATGCTACAAGTCTTTAATGTGCTATTATTTACTCTAGATGTTCAATTTCCATCATCACTGCATTCTATGGGGTTCTCCATTGGCAGAGCATCCAGTTCAATAACTTTTGAAAAGAGTCACACACCACTCCAGAACAAGTTGCTAAATATTTATTTGACCCTAAAGAACATACTACAAGTCTTTAATGTGCTATTATTTACTCTAGATGTTATGTGCTATTATTTACTCTAGATGTTCAATTTCCATCATCACTCTATTCTATGGGGTTCTCCAGTGGCAGAACATCCAGTTCAATAACTTTTGAAAAGAGGCACACACCACTCCAAAACAAGTTGCTAAATATTTATTTGACCCTAAAGAACATACTACAAGTCTTTAATGTGCTAGTATTTACTCTAGATGTTCAATGTCCATCATCACTCTA
>NW_025927204.1:0-6295 GCF_022655615.1 Tachysurus fulvidraco | reverse complement strand
GTGTGTGTCATAATCATCTGTTTAATATATATATATATGTATGTGTGTGTGTGTGTGTGTGTGTGTGTGTGTGTGTGTGTGTGTGTGTGTGTGTGTGTGTGTATAATGTATGTATATATATATAGTTATGAATATTTATTTTAAATATTTTAAATTATTATTTTAAATATATTGTACAGAATACTGCCCAACTGTTAACTTAATTTAAATTGATTAAACTTCTTATAATCATATATGTAATAGATCACTCTTCTGCTCTGTAAGAAAAATTGTGTCCAAAATTTCACACTTAATTTATTTAACTTCTTTTTGGAATGTTTAGTGTAAATACACTACTCATGCAACTTGTACTACAAAATGGCATTGAATAGTGCATAAGTGTACAACTTGGGATTCAACTTATGTTTTCAAATATCTCATGAACTTTCCACGTTCCTGGAACAACTCTGTTCTCCTGACCTCCCTGAGCGTCCCTTCACGCCGTCCTTCATTATGAAGAAGCCTTTGACTCACACTTCCTCCACCCAAACTCCATTGTCTAACCTTGTTGACCAGAGGTCTCAGACAGATGGCTGCCCGCATGCTGAACCTTGCTGCCCTGAGCTGGGAACACCTGCATCTCCTCCAGCATCCTCTCCCTCTGAGTCGTCCGAACCTGGATCTCCTACTGCTTACACCCCTACTTCTCCTAGGCCTGGGCCTAGCCTGCTGAGTTTATGACTTCAATAAACCCAATAAACCACCTTTTTCCTGCTAACACTTGTCTCAAGCGTATATTATTATATTATCATCGTATATATTACTATCTTATAGCTCCCTAATATTACAACATCTGGCCTACCCCCCATATGTCTTATGACATCAATTGCAATATTATAATACAATACCACAGTCCAAGATTTTTCCCAACAACCTCTTAAGTACATTACAGTATATACTGTACTTTTAGTGCATATTATAAATAGGCAAAATACTGTATAATACAGCATTTGTTTTGGGTTCTGCATTTAATTCTGGGGATGTTTAATGTGCCAAGGAGTGCTTTATGAAGCATGAATAGATGTATTATAAAATATACACAACATAAAATATTTTTGTCACTTTTCTTTCACCTAAGAAATTATTTTAACTGTAAAGTGCTGATTAATACAAGTGACAGAATTGGATCTTTACAAAAATATAACTCAAAAAGCTCTAAGTGCTTCACAATAATTAAAGGGTGTGGCCCTTTCCAAAGTGAACAGAACTAGAGCTTTAATCAGCCCAAAGGTGTTTTTATTTTCTAGGCAAACATAACTCAAGAATGGCCTGAACCTGACCCACAACATCTCATTTTGATTCCAGACGAAATTGTCTGAATCCAAACCACACTGTCCAACACCATTGCGTTACTTTTCTTGTATTCAGTTTATTATGCTTATGTGCTATTGATGTTCTGTTCCAACCAACAAGAAGCCATACCTGAGTTTATTGGAAGCCAAGATCAACTAATTAAACAGGTGGATTCAGGTATGGCTTCTGCACTCACACTGGCCGTTTGCAGATAAGATTGGACATCCCTGCTATAAACTTGTAACTACTCCATTATCAGATGCATTGGTTTTTCTTGGCTTGTCTTGCGTAGTGACTACAAATTGTTATTATGTTGTAAAGTAAACATTTTATTTATATATATTTTATTTATATAAAATGTAGTATAATAAATGGTGTATATACTATTACTAATATCAGATACTGTATGTATTTTTCTTGTAACAGTTCAAGTTGCATCATGGATCTGCAGCCAAAAATACTGTTCGGCTGGATTTGTATTCAAGGTACAGAATAACATTTACTTACATTTAGTTACATGGTGTTTCGATTTATTTCATTCTTAATTAAATACAGCTAGATATTGCAAGTAAAAAACTCTGTTGATCATCTTTCACAGTGATCTTTGCCTCTGTTTTTTCGGATGTGTGGAAAGCAGAAGTTGTCCCTAAATTGGATGCAGTAGTCTCATCTTGTGTTGTGTTGCCCTGCACGTTTAATTACCCTGCCGCTCAGTATCCTGCGTCTCGGGTCAAAGCAATCTGGCACAAAAAGGGAGACAGAAATGATCGTATCTATGATGGGGATGGCTATAATATTAAAGACAGCTTCAAGGATCGCACAAAGCTCGTTGGCCATTTGGGTGAAAAAAACTGCACGTTGGAAATAGATGATGTTAAAGACACCGACAACGGTCCATTCTGTTTCAGAGCTGAAATCCAAGGTTTTGATAAATTCTCTTTTGAGAAGGCATGTGTGCACACCATTATAAAAGGTTTGGTTTTAAAATTAACACCTTTTCCCATATATATATATATGATTTGACTGGCAGTGTTCATATATCTTATGCAACTCAGGTCTGTTCAGTCTTAGAAAGATCAGTAGCATCATTAATTTAGTAACCTGTTGAAAAATATGCTTTGTTGAAATTACATGTGTAATATTATTTTTTTTATATGAGCAAGTGTTTTTTTGTAAAAAGTTCAACAAAATGTCTTCTCTTTTCAGACTAGATTAGATAGATGATCAGACTATTCTTTTACTATATCATTGTCATATTGAGATAATTTTTGTTATTGAGAGAATTTTATTTAACAGTAATACATATGCCTTTGTACTTGGTATACAGCTAAACCTGAAGAAATATCTTTGGATTATGAAGAATCTGTCACAGAGGGGTCAAGTGCCATCTTTAAGTGTTCTATGAGACACACCTGTCCCACACACCCCCCACAAATTAAATGGAGTCGCTCAGGTGTTAAAGAACGTGTGTCCCATAAGAACAATGGCCATGGAGTTTGGGAGGTGGAATCCATCATGTCCTTCACTGCCACACAGGAGGATGATCACAAGGACATCACTTGCACTGTCACTTCCCACGGCGACATAGAATCTACAACTACTTTCAGGATGTTCATAAAACGTAAGACATGTTAGACTGCATGTCCTTCACAAATTGGCTTCTATGAACTAAATCCTGATTTACATCAAATATACCCCTGATTCACCATGCAGGGTTTTTCCAAAAGTTGAAATAGATATCATATGAGTAACTATTTGACTATTGTTTTCTTATGTGAACCGATATACAGTATACAGTATTTGCAAACATAAATTGTATATTTTACATTCATTAGGACACATATCACTTACTAAACTACAATTTACTACAAAGCAAATAATTAAAGGCAGATATTTCCTTTATAGGCTTAGGAACAGTACTTGTAAGTATTTAAGTACACAACAATGACTTTTTACAGGTGAAAAAAATTACCTGCACATCATTATTCCTGTGGTTGCTGTGTTTGGAACTGTCATTCTATTTGGAACAGCATGTTTCTTTGTGACCAGGAGATACAAGTGAGTTCGAATGAAGCTGACGACTCTAAGTTGTTAATATGTGCATAATATAATTTTTCCTGTAGCTGTAATACTGTAAATATTTCATTCATTCATTCATGCATTCATTCATCTTCACATTAAATCCTGAGCTGATCTGGGGAAGACACACACAGACACACACAGACACACACACATACACACACAGACACACACACACACACACACACACACACACACACACACACACACACACACACACACACACACACACACACACACAACAAGCCATGGTTGATAAAATGCTTCTACTTCTTATTTTTATTTCACCACCAGGAAACAGATTCAAGACCTCCAATCTAGAAATCCAAATGGGTGAGTAATAAATAATATTGACATTATACCATTATGTTAATTTTATTAATTTGGTTGGTAGCTGTTAATAATGTTAACTTACAAGCTCACACCAGAATTGGTATACTGTAGAATACTGCTACAATTTTATTTGCATTCATTTGCAAGCCCATGTAGAAAACTCTGTTCTCTCTAAGCCTTATCATATTATCTTAAATTACTGGGAGGAGATCTAGATAAGACATACAGAAACCTACAATCTGATTTGATTAATAAAGGGGAAGATTGTGGAACAATTTGCTGCTGTGGAAAATATCCTCATACTTTTTTATTTTCCTGTCATTCCATGTTTACAGCTATGCACTATGAAGTTGTTGTATATAGGTTTGTCTGCCAAAGGCTTATGGCAGAACCGATCTATTTATATGAATAAAATCCAATTAATACATTTACATTTACAGCATTTAGCAGACAGAACGTGATTGGTTGGAGGTAGACCGTGCCATGATTGGTCAGCGCCACGAGACCGTTGTCCGATTGGCTGGAGTAGACTGTGGGCGGAGCCACCTATTTGTGGATTCTTGTGCACGTCTTGACGTTAGAAATGTTTCAAATGCACAGAACGCGATTCACTAATGAGCAGGAAGCCATTCACAAATAAATACAATTTATAAATATTTTTTTTATTTGCAAATCACATTTTATTTATTTGTGAATTTCATTTCATTTTGTGAAATTTGTAACATATATTTACGGTTTGCTTATTGTGCATTTGTTAATTTAAAAAAAATTGTGAAGCTCTTTATATTTATTTGTGGATCATAGTATATTTATTCAGAATAACGAAACAATTCTGACCCCATAGAGAGGGAGGAATTACACTTTCACTTTCGTTCATTTACTTACTCACTACTGTACACTCTTAATGCTACTTTACACTTAAATGGAATTTAACTAAACTTCACTAAAATTAACGAACTTAATTAAAATTCTCTTAACTTACCCGAACTTAATTGCTACAATTTCTGTTTTCTTTACATTATTCATTCATTCATTCATTTTTTACCGCTTATCCGAACTAGCTCGGGTCACGGGGAGCCTGTGCCTATCTCAGGCCTCATCGGGCATCAAGGCAGGATACACCCTGGACGGAGTGCCAACCCATCACAGGGCACACACACACTCTCATTCACTCACAATTTTCCAGAGATGCCAATCAACCTACCATGCATGTCTTTGGACAGGGGGAGGAAACCGGAGTACCCGGAGGAAACCCCCGAGGCATGCAAACTCCACACACACAAGGCGGAGGTGGGAATCGAACCCCCAACCCTGGAGGTGTGAGGCAAACGTGCTAACCACTAAGCCACCGTGCCCCCCTTCCTTTACATTAATTTTCCTTAATTTTCTTCATCGCTTTTCTCTTCTCTTGCCTTTTTTGTCACTCTTTCCTCATTAACATCTGCCGGTCGTTTTAATAAAAACCTGTCCGGTCGGCATATCGGATGCGGTGTAGTCGCACAAAATTTTTTAACGGATCCGCAGATGGTCGGCACCTCATGCAGCGCCTTTGCTACTCTTCATAGGAAATGAATGACTTCCGGTTTATCGGCCGTCGTTTGTCGTGTGCAGTGGAAAAGCGGCTTTAACCGAGTGAGACGCGGGAAGCTGAGGCGGGGGAAACAGAGCACACGTGGTTGTTGGGGATCTTTGTTTCGGCGGCGGCTCGGATGCTCCTATCTTAAAAAAATGCTCGTATCTCAAGGCAAAAATTTGGTTGAACCACAACTCGTATCTAAAATAAATTCGCATGTCAAATCACTCGTATCTCGAGGTATCACTGTACTTTGAAATCAAAGTCATCACTGCTATTGATAAGAGTTAGATGAAACGGGTTGGTCATCAGTCGTAGTAAAGTCTGAAATGTTGATAAACATTTTAAATTTTGTAGGGGACGCAATGATTGAATATTGCACTTCAATAATATGTGCCTTTTAAAGAGCATAAATTAAAGATTAGATATCGTGTTAAAATGTTAGTCTCCTGGTATGCCAGCAGGTGGCGGCAGTGCTACATGGAGTGGTTATGGCACTGCGCTCTCGCGTGAGTTTGAGAGCGAGATTCCCTCGTGAGTAATGGTTTGTTATAGTTTAACCACGAGAGCCGCAACTAAAGTTTTAATTTGTGTAAATAAAAACCCCTTTAAATGTGCAACCCCCTAAATGTGAAATCTTCTCTGCACACTGGGAAGAGTTACATATGTGACAAATAAAATTTGATTTGATTTGAGCCTGTATATAGTACCAATCAGTCTTGTCTGGATCATGGGATCGCATGCTAATGGTGTGTTTGTTTACATGCAAAAGGAACGTGAAGAATACAGCCATTTACAACAATGCAATATACACATTTAAATGGTGATTTCTGTACATTAACACGTTTTCAAATAAACGTTTTAAATAAGGTTTTCAAATAAACATTACTTGTGGTATTGCAGACATTGTACTTTGTTCCTTTTTTGTTCCTGTACTGGGGCAGAATTTTATGTCACTGCTTTGTGTATGATTTTTTT
>NW_025927203.1:0-40000 GCF_022655615.1 Tachysurus fulvidraco | reverse complement strand
TTGCTCAGCTACTGTAGCCTACTGTAAATGGCCCTGCTATAGATTTCAAAGTGCTTGCCATGGTGCAGAGAAGGGATTATGATACTGGCCAAATATCAGGAACTCACACAGGCTGTGGACTGAAACCAGTTTGATGACATCTTTTTCTCCAATCCTGGACTCCTCCACCTTGACCTCAATGAGAACAAATCCCCCCATGGATGGTTATTAGGGATGAGCGAGTACAGCATTATCTGTATCTGTATCTGTAAACCATATGAATTATCTGTATCTGTATCTGTACTCGGTGTGGTTGGGGCCTATATTACTATATTACAGAACAAGTTTTGCAACAATGAAAACAAAACAATGCAGTGCAATTTGGAAGTAAAATGTAATAAACAACAGAACTTTCTTTTTTAACTTTTAATTTTTTATGATCAGTGTGATTTTTTTTTTTTGGTTCTTTTTTTTTTTCCTACGCCAGGTGTGTGTGTGTGTGTGTGTGTGTGTGTGTGTGTGTGTGTGTGTGTGTGTGTGTGTGTGAGTGTGTGTGTAGCTTAATAATTAATTTGTAATATTTATAACACTAGCTTACTACCTTTATGTTTTTAAGAAATACAGCAAAAACGTAGTGTCTGGTTACTGGTTGGAGACAGCTGAAGGTTTAAAAAAGAAAAAATCTCCGACAGGCAGAGACGCAATGCGAGTCGCATTCTACCAAGCAAGCACCACGTCTGAATGAACCCACGTTTGCCAGAACTCTACTGGTTAGTAAGTATTATTAACGTTACAACCCAAAGTAAAAAGCTGAAGAAACCCTAAACGTTAACAGAAAAGCCCCGCGAACCCGAGTGACTGAGGGAGAGACAGAGATCTGTTGTGTGTGTGACTGTGAGTGAGCAGAGCGAGACACAACAACACAATACATGTGTATGTGTGTGGGGGAGGGGTGCTTTGACTAGTCTATCACAGAACACTGACACAATCAGATAGCCAATGATGATTTTCCTTCAATCCGAGCACAGATATTGACTCGTATTACTCGTATAATACTCGTACTCGGAAGAAGTGCTTTATCCGTACCGGATACTCGTTTGAGCCGAGTATCCGGCTCATCTCTAATGGTTATACAGCAGCCATACAGGGTCCTGGAATCTTGACATTAACAAAAAAGTGATGGTTGGAACCCATGTTCCAGACCCATTGTTGTTGTGCCAAAGCCAGATGGTGCCCTGAGGCAATGACTTGCGAAGGCTTAACAATGTCTCAGAATTCAATAGCTATACCTTAGCCATAGTGAATCATCTGGTGGAGCACCTTGGGAGAGCTAGATTCATATTAATACCGCATCTAACCAAAGGCCAAAGTGCCACTGATCCCAGATGTGAAGGCCAAGATAGATAGATAGATAAAATCTAATAGATGCAAATCTGAGTATTAAGGTGCATTGTGTACATATAGTATGGTTCAGAACATTAAGGAATGTCAACATTGACTTTTCCCTCCCGAGTGGAATTAAAGAGCTGCATGGAAAGGGGAGGAACTTTAAGACCATGCTCAGCAATTCAGTCATCACTGGCAGTAATGGTTTCTCCCTTTTGGGCTGCATGTGGCTCTCCTTAGCTTCCAGTGACTCATGGAAATTATACTTAGACCCCACTTTCAATTAGCAGTGGCTTAGCTGGACAACATCAGTATTCACTTCTCCACCTGGTCAGACCACTTATTCCATATGAGCAATGTCCACTGATTGCTCTGGAAAGCAATTCTAACTGCCAACCCGTCTTCCACGTTATAAATATTGCAAAGCTAAGAAACATCCTATCTGTATCTGATACTGAGAATGTGGATCATGCATTCATGAACTCCAGACTAGACTATTGTAATGCATTACTAGGTGGTTTTCCTGCATAATGGCATGTTGTCAAGTTGGTGCCACGGTTGTCAGCTTCAGTGCTTAGCTCCTCAGTGTTTGCTCTGTTTTTGTTCGTTTTTCCTGTTCTGCGTCAAGGAAATCTGATCAGTTTCACCAGGGATGAACTGCCGAACATTCGGCAGGACACACAAGATCTTTTAGGACGTGCAGGTGGGGAAAACACCGCTGCTTGGCATCCATCTGGCAACTCAGCCAGCTTCATCAGGCCAAAGTGGATGCTCACAGAAATGATATAGATGGGATAGATTCTTGTATAAATAGGCCAAATACACACTGGAAAAGGAAATCAGAGTGGCAAAGAGGATGTAGCATCTGGTACAGGTCATTTAGATTTCATGTCCAAGGCACCCTAAACTTCGGGATCTAATCTTCAATCAACCGATGAGCAACCCAGTTTTACACACACACAACTGGCTCCAGAATGTCTGGAGCCTACACAAAGACCAGATAACCCCATGTCACTTCTCTGATTGAACTCATATGGCGCTCGACCAGAACACACACACACATACACACACACAACACAATGAGACATTCCTTTTACTAATAAAACAAATAGATAAGATACTCTAAGATCCTTATTCTTATAACCCTGTTGTATTGTGTTTCTTCTGTTAAGGCTTGCCTGACTTAAAATTATTTGCTCCTTCCTTTCCTGACAGGGGCGTATTTTATTCATGTGTCAGAACACAACACTGTATTAACAGCAGTTACACTTTGATTACTGATCTGTGTATGTAATGTACCGCTGCCTTTATACAGTCATTCTCTTTCATGTTTAGTATCCAAATGACCACAAAATTATTGATTATTCATTTTTCAAACAATGGTGTAATTTGAGCACGAAAGGTGCCATACCGTCTTAATACACCTTGGATAAAACTTTAAAGTCATGTAAAAGTTTGATAGCTAAACCACGCCCACAGACACCTGAAACAAAGGGAGTTTTTCCCTCCGAAATCTCAGGCCGTAGTATTGGCCATCTCCCCAAAGATGGGTGGAGTTCGTGACCTTTAAATTGTCACAAACACCACCAATCTGTGGTCAGACTTTCGGAACAGCTTGCAGACGACTCCATCTTCCTTCAAAGAAGTTCCAGCAAGCTTCACTTCCAAGAACGACAACTGCTCTGATTTTCAGGAGAACTTGGAAGAACGTCTGACCCCACCCTAACTGACTAACTGAGATTTCTCTGTTGCATCCGGACTTTTGTGCAGTAAGCCAATGCAAGTAACCGTCTCCTTTACCAACCAATTTAGATGGGTGACGATTTCCCAGGTAGGGTGTGATTAATTTTGAAGTTAAGCTTGCAATTTCTTCTTTCCAGTCTCTTCCTCCCTTTCCCAATTTTAATTTCTTTAATGTTATTTTATTTTCATATTTGTTTCCCTCATTTTCTTTTGTTTGTTTGTGTAGTTACTTTTATGTTGTGTTTGTCTCATTCATTAAATGCCATATTTTTGTGCCACAAGTGATTGTCTCTGAGTATCGCTCACAAACTTAAGGTACCTGCAACATCTGGTCTGAACTACATGCTCTATTAAGTTAATTTAATTCAAATTACGGTGTGAGGTAAAAGTGGAGTGAACCTTCCTTGGCCAGGAAGATACCTCCTTCATAGAATTAATAAAGGTTACATGGCCTGTTCGGCGGATGAACAGACCAAATAAGTGTAACGTTAATTCCATTACCGTTAATTTCAACTTAGGTTAAAATATTTAGGAGTCACTATAACACATTATAATTACTTATAAATATTTACCTTGCTTTGCGAGCCAAAATCGCTACAAGGAATTATTCCGAAAAGCTACAGAATCAGTTTTCCTCTTTTTACTCAGCTTCAGTGTCGAAAGTTCTGAAAGCCATCGCCAACTACACGACACCATCCCCCCGCACTGTGGTGAAACAACAACTGGCAGATGACAATTCACACCTCCCAATTCACACCTCCTGGAACCCCCGACTTCGCCACACCTAAAATCCAGTTCAGTGAAGATGATTCATGACAGGTCTTCAGGAAGATCAAGAGTAGAAAGGCACCAGGCCCAGACAGCATTTCACCAGCCTGTCTGAAAACCTGTGCTGATCAACTGACCCCCATTTTCACACAGATCCCTGGAGCTGTGTGAATTCCCAACCATCATCCCTGTCCCAAAGAAAGCCAAAATTACCGGACTAAATGACTACAGGCCTGTGGCTCTAACGTCTGTGGTCAAGAAATCATTTAAAATACTTCTTTTGGCTTATCTGAAGGACATCACTGGACCCTCTGCTGTTTGCCTACAGAGCAAACAGGTCTGTGAATGATGCAGTCAATTTGGGACTGCATTATGTTCTGTAGCATCTGCACAGACCAGGGACTTATATGAGGATCCTGTTTGTGAACTTCAGCTCTGCGTTTAACACTATTAACCCATCACTCCTCCAGCCCAAATTAACCGGGCTCTCTGTGCCCTCCTCTGTCTGTCAGTGGATCACCAGCTTTCTGACAGACAGGCAGCTAGTGCGACTGGGTTAACTCAAATCCAGCACCATCAGCACCGGCACCCCTCAGGGATGTGTCCTCTCCCTCTCCCCCTGTGCACAAATGACTGCACCTCTAATGTCCCCTTTGTCAAGCTCCTGAAGTTTGCAGACAAAACCACACTGATCGGCCTCATCCAGGATGTTGCCGAGACTGTCTACAGACTGGAGGTTGAACGGCTGGCTGTCTGGTGCAGTCTCAACAACCTGGAGCTGAACACGCTCAAGACAGTGGAGATGATTGTGGACTTCAGGAGAAACCCACCCTATATATATTGACATTACAATTAACAGAAAGAGAACAAAAGACTCACTGGTGTGACAGTAGAAATAGAAAATCATTAATTAATCATTAAAAACATAAACCGTTTGTCACACTTTAATATTTCAGATCGTCAAACAAATTTAAATATTAGTCAAAGATAACACAAGTAAACACAACATGCAGTTTTTAAATGAAGGTTTTTATTATTAAGGGGAAAAAAACTAAATCTAAACCTTTACATGGCCCTGTGTGAAAAAGCATTTGCCCCCTAAACCTAATAACTGGTTGGTCCACCCTCAATAGCAAGAACTGCAATCAAGCATTGTTTTAATTCAGCCACACTGGAGGGTTTCCAAGCATGAATCGCCTTTTTAAGGTCATGCAACAGCATCTCAATGGGATTCAGGTAAGGACTTTGACTTGGCCACTCCAAAGTCTTCATTTTGCTTTTCTTCTGACATATAGAGGTGTACTTGCTGGTGTGTTTTGGATCATTGTCCTGCTGCAAAACCCAAGTTCAGTTCAGCTTGAGGTCACGAACAGATGGCCGCACATTGTCCCTCAGGATGTTTTGGTAGACAGCAGAATTCATGGTTCCTTTTATCACAGCAAGTCTTCTAGGTCCTGAAGCAGCAAAACATCTCAGACCATCACACAGAAATTGCTTTATAACCTTTTCCAGACTGATAGATCTCAGTTCCTTTCTTTCATTTTTGGTCCTGAATTTCTTTGGATCTTGGCATGCTGTGTAGCTTTTGAGGATCTTTTGGTCTACTTCACTTCTTTTTCTTCTTTTGTTTTTTTATTGGCAAACCAACTGAAGGTGCATTTACTGCCACCTACTGGACAGGAGTGTGGAGCACATAATGGTTGGGAATCTTGAAAAAAAAATCTATATGTTCAATTCTATTGATCAGACTTGTTTATTTTAAGAAAACAACTAATTAATGGAATATCCTATACTGTTTAGATTAATTTCCTAATCTACCATCTACCAGTGTGCTCGTTTACCAACCTTACCATCCATCCATCCATCTTCTACCGCTTATCTGGTGCCGGGTCGCGGGGGCAGCAGACTAAGCAGGGATGCCCAGAATTCCCTCTCCCCAGACACTTCCTCCAGCTCTTCCGGGGGAATACCGAGGCGTTCCCAGGCCAGCCAGTCAGTAAGGCCTAGAATCACCCTGACATTTGTATCAGAAACTAGAGACTCTCTTCTTTCCAATGAGACCTCACCTCTGTGTAGGAGCTGTACCACTTTTTAGGTGGGTATGTCATCTAGGCGAAAATCATGAAAATGGGGGGGGCGACAGGTAAGAGGTTAATGAATAGGATGCTCCTAGGAACCCCAGCCCTCGGGCATCAGGGTTCCTTTGTAGCCCACCTGGCCAAGATGATGGACCTAAGGTCCCCTCTCAACTGACGGGACTGGGTCCGGGTATGCTGACCGGCCTCCCTAGTCTTAGATGGGGGGGGGGGGGTGGGGGGGGGCACCGGCAGCCACACTAACCCTTTTTACTGCCCTGAGTGAGCTAGGAAGATGGCCCAGGCTGCTCACCGTGGCGAAGGAGAAACTCTCTGAACACTACCGATTGGCGTTTTGCCTCCTGGTGCCTGTCAACAACAGTACTCACTGCGTCGCCAAACAAGCCCTGAGGTGAAACCTGGGCGTCCAGGAGAGAGAACTTATCCTTATCTTTGATGTCAGTCAAAGTGAGCCACAGGTGCCTCTCCATGGCACAGCTCGATCACCGCTTCGAGGAGCTCCTCGAACACCGCTGATTTTGTTGGCTGTTTGGAGGGGGGGCTCCTCCACATCCTCATGGATAGCGGCATGCTCACTTCCGGGTCAGGAGAAATCGCAGCACAAGCTCCTGAAACCGAAACAGAGCGGACGGAGTTAGGAGAGAGGGAATGAGAAGGGTATCTCATCTCTTGCTCTGTTTCCGCTAACTCAACCTGCGAACCCCGTGATCGAAGCCACCGCGCTGCCTCAGCGGATGCGGGACTTGAATCAAGAGGCGCAGCCGAAGCTGAAAATACAGCCAGGCGGGATCGGAAAATACGCCGGGGGAATCCCACTCAATGCACGCAGCCGACCACGCATGCTCCTCTCCCAAACAAACAATGCAAAGAGAGTGCGTGTCGTCCCCCTTGATAAAGCGGGGGCACAGATGCACGCATCTCTTAAATGCTTAGATTGCAACATATCCAGAGAGCGTCCTAAAGACAAAGAAGATGGAGTAGTGATCACTCAGACCCAACTTCCTCACAGAAGAGTTCCCATAGTGTCAGCACTGACGCAGCATCGAGTTCCCTCAAAAGGTAGCTACTGTCTTAGCATCATTTCTTGCACATGCTACTGCCTCAACCCATCCTTAACCTACACTTCACTATGGCTAATTTCTTAGGTAGTTGTATAGCTGCTAATAGTTCTGATATGGCTGGTCCATGTGTAATGGTGGAGCCATCTGCTCTCTGGAAACCTCGCTGTGCCCATGAGGCTAAACATTTGTAAATTTACTAGATCTCTGAATAGTTGGTTAAATATTGATGGGCCTTCACAGTATCCTTGTTGCTCTTGATTTGTGAATGCAAACAAGTGCTGAGAGTCAGGGTGCAATGGAACACTAAAAAATGCAGAACACAGATCAATTACTGTATACCATTTTGTTCCTTCTGGACTGATTGATAACAAAGTGTGTGGATCCAGGACCACTGGAGTCTCAACCACCACTATTTGATTGGCTGGTCTTAAATCATGGACCATTGTCTTTTTATCATAATTTGGCTTTCTGATCGGAAAAAATGGAGTGTTGCACTGACTTTTTGTGGGGATCAAAACTCCTGCTTCCCCTAGCCCTTTAAGCTCCTAGATGTGACTGTCAGCCTTTCCTCTGGATATCATCCGCAATCCAACGGCCAAACCAAACGGAAGATCCAGGAGATCAACTGTTTCCTCCAAACCATCTGCCACCATCACCAGAACTCTTGGAACCAGTTCCTTCTGTGGGCAGAGTATGCACAAAACTCTCTACGTCAGCAGACCACCGGTCTAACCCCGTTTCAGTGCATGCTCGGTTACCAACCTCCCTTGTTCCCTTGGATGGAAGAGTCCTCCGAAATCCTGTCAGTCCAGCACTGGTTCCAGGAGAGCGAGAGAGTTTGGAACTCAGCCCATCATCACCTGCAGGGGGCGGTTAGGCGCCAACAACAGCAAGCGGATGTTCGTTGTGCCCTGACACCCAACATCAAGGCCAGGGACAGGGTCTGGCTGTACACGAAGAATATCAAAAAACTGAGCCCCCGATTTATAGGACCCTTCATCGTCGTAAAGCAGGTCAATCCAGTAGCCTTTGAGCTAAAACTCCCCTCACACTACCGGATTCATCCAGTGTTCCATGTTTCGTCTTTAAAAACGTATCACTCACCTGTCTGTCCTTCTCCCCTCACAGGACCTGGCAAAGAAGCCCCCCCTCTCGAAGAAGATCACACCGTGTACACCGTCCGGCAACTCCTGGACTCCAGGCGCCGAGGTGGTCGACTACAGTATCTGGTCGATTGGGAGGGATTCGGCCCAGAGGAACGTTCATGGGTCCCCAGGAATGACGTCTTGGATCCTGAACTTCTTAGAGACTTCCACAATGCCCACCCCAACAAGCCCGCACCCCGAAGTAGAGGCCGTCCACCTGGGCACCGGACATTGCAGCGGTCCTCAGGAGCGGACCCTCAGGGTCACTGTCACGGAATCGCCAGGTTCTCCCCTCACTCAACAAACCAGATCCACATCACCTGAGTACTATTCACCGTCACCTGGCACCTGTCATTACTGCCACTTATAAAAGACTCTCACACACACACTGTGTCCGGTCTCGTACACGCTAGCTGCTTTCGCATGCTGTGTCTACTAACCCGACTCTTTATCTCTCTCTCTACGCAGTAGTCATCCAAGTGCTTCGCCTTCCGAGAAGTTTATCCATGTGGTCTTGTACCCAGTGATCCCGGGTGTGTGTGGGAACGTTGCCTGCGTCTCTCCATCATTCACCTTGTTTTCACTACACAAGTTTAATAAACTGTTACTTAGACGAATCTCCGCTTCTGTCATCTTCTGTTTGTGACAGATACAACCTGCACCAACCTGTATTCTTTTTTCTGTCATTCCAGTGAGTCTTGTGTTTTTCTTGGCTTTTGCTATTAAGATACAGTTGATGGCAAATAAAATACTCAAAGAATTATTTCATTCAAAAAAGAAATAAAATGTTTTATTCAATTCAGGAGTAACTGACAGTACAAGGAGAAGAAATGTGGAGGACGTTCAAATTAGAAAGGAAATTAAACTTGTGTGTGTGTGTGTGTGTGTGTGTGTGTGTGTGTGTGTGTGTGTGTGTGTGTGTGTGTGCATATGTGTTTGTGTGTTAATTTATTCCACAGTTTCCACTATGTGGAGTCAGACAGTGAGACTGCAGGTGAAGTCTGATGGCAGTGTGTTTGATCCTGCTGTTCAGCCGTCCATTTTAGAGCAGGTGAGTCTCAGGACATCTCTGATACTTGGAGAAAGTTTGTGTTTTAATATCAATGTGCCCTTTCAAAACACGAGCTGTGTCGAAACGCTATGGGAACGCCCCTGCGTGACCGCGCTCTGAACCACGTGTAATCTGACCAATAGGTGTTGGGATGTGACATCATCTGCGGGTGACATCGCGTAAACAGGAAGCTACAAATGGCTGTGAGATGGACAAGACGCTAGCTTTTGCTCGTTCAGGTAAGCGCTGTTTTTCTGATACTGTGTTTCTCACATTGTAGTCGCATGGCTATGCCCACACTTCGCTCTCAGAGAGTGCTCTTCGAGAGGAGCTTTCTCCCTCGCAGCTCTGGTCCCACTCTTGCCAAGACAAAGTGGTGCTGGTGCTCGTGGGGTTTGCAGGCTGATATAGCAGTGGGATCGGAGGCGGATGAGTCCTCTCCAGCCTCGGATGCTGAATCGAGCTCCTGCTCCCTCGGAGAAGCAGACCCGATGGCTGCTTCTTCTCCCGGCATGAGCAGTGCGGCATTAAATGTCTCTCCCTCCGAAGAAGGAGAGCTGATGGATGCCAGCAAGCCCGTGGGCTCCTCAAAGCCTGTGCTGTAAGAAGAGCTCCTCGAGGTCATGACACTAGCCGTAGCCAAGCTGGATATAGATTGGCCAGTGGCGCAGCAGAAGCAGCGCGCACCAAGTAAGCTGGATGAGTGTTTCCTGCATCCGGTGTCACTTCCTGGGCACAGGAGCCTGCCATATATTCCTCGTCACTCCTCGCTCTATACGAATCTGGTTGGGGCTAAGGCATGCGGCTACGGGGCGATGCCGCTTGTTTAAAGAGATGCTAGCTAGCTATCTCTCCCCTAGCGTAGCATCATCGCTAAAGGCCCCGGTGTTCCCTACGAAGCCGCTACATGCTACATCAGCCTTAATAGGGAAGGCTTATGTGGCAGCAGGCCAGGCAGCGCGTTGCATCCACACTATGGGTGTGCTGCAGGCATACCAGGCTGACCTGCTACGTGATGAGGGACTTAGCTCTGGGGCCACTTATATTAAGGAGTTGCATCGCACTGCTGACTGAACCCTTCAGGCCACGAAACGTCAATTCTGCCACAGGATGTGCTTCAGAGCACAGCCCCCCCTCCAGCGGGCACCACCCTCCACTTCCGCCCAAAGTCTCGGTACGTTGCTCCAGCCATTCGGGTCATGGAGGCCGGTCTGCCAGCCTTGCCACAAGATGTGCCTCAGGGTGTGGCTTCCCTCCAGCAGTTCACTCCCCAACTTTCCACCCGAAGGTTCGTTGTAGAGGGGGAGGGTCCTCAGCCTCTTGCAAGGCACCATCAGCTTCAGGGCTCGGCCCCATCACTCTGAGTGGGTCAGAGGCCAGCCCCGAGGGGCTGGTTCCCCTGTGGAACTTTCTGACAGCTTGGGAGGAGCTGCCAGGAGTCTCCTGGTGGGTCCTGCGGACCATAGAGGATGGCTACACAGTTCAGTTTGTGCCCCCCCCCCCCCAGAGAGTCAGGCTTCTAGAAGAAGGATGGGAGGTTGCGTCCCATTCTAGATCTATGCTCCTTGAACCGCGTTTCACGTTTGTTTACATTTCACCAACTGCTTAACTTTCACGTTTCTATCCTCCCTGCACACAGGAGGTTCCTGAGGTTTGCTTTCGGGGGCAAAGTTTACCAATATTGGGTCCTCCTGTTTGGCCTAGCACTCTCGCCCCGCACCTTCACAAAATGTGTCGACGACACATGCAGACACGGTTGTCACCTGCTTCGGTCGAAGTCATCCTCACCTCTGTCAGGAGAGTGCGGGAAGGCCAGCCACTAAGTGTGAAGCAGTTCCAGAGACTGCTGGGTCTCATGGCAGCAGCGTCCAGCATAATCCCGCTTGGCCTCCTGCACATGAGGCCCCTCCAGTGGTGGCTCTGGGGCAGAGGGTTTTCTCTCAGGGGAAACCCATATCGTTCCATCAAGGTCTCGCAGCGTACCTTTCGAACCTTGCATGTTTGGAAAGACCGAACATTTCTGTCCCAAGGCCCCGTGTTGGGCCTCCATGTCGTCACGTGATGCTAACGACAGACGCTTCCCTCATGGGGTGGTCATGAGTGGCCATTCCGCCCAGGGTCTGTGGAGTGGCCCACGTCTCTTATGGCACATAAATTGCCTGGAGATGATGGCAGTGTTTTTGGGGTTGAAACACTTCCTCCCGGACCTGCGAGATCGCCATGTATTGGTCTGCACGGACAATACTGCGGTGGACTCCTACATCAACCACCAAGGGGTTCTCCGATCTCACCCTTTGTACAAGCTAGCACAAGCCCACCGATGATGTCACATCCCAATGCCTATTGGTCAGATTACACACGTGGTTCAGAGCGCGGTCACGCAGGGGCATTCCCATAGCATTTCGACCCAGCATCTTGTTCCTCAGGGAACTAGGGTTACGGTTGTAGCCTAGAGACATTATCACTGCTCATCTGTTCATATTTCTGTCAGTCACTCCTTTTATTAATTCCTCTTTTATGGGTAAAAACTTTTCTTTTTAATTTTAACGAATAAATCCTAATTCTGATCTTCAGATGAAGCAGAAACTGAAAGAACATGGCATGTTGGAGAACACCACAGTGACCTGGAGGGTGCAGCCAGATGAAAACATCTTCAAGAAGAAAAAAGATGACATGCAACATCTAAGGCCACGTTCACAGTGCAAGTCTTAATGCTCAATTCGGATATTTTGCTCAGATCTGATTTTTTTGTTTGGACATTACATTCTAAAATGTGGCCTATATTAGATACCAGTGTGAACTGTTTGTTGTATTGAACTGACTTGCATATGGAAGTGGTCTGAATCTGATTTGAAAAAATCAGATCTGGGGTAGATTTGAGTGTTCACACTACACCTGAAAAAGTCTGACCTGGTCACTTGACCTCCCCAAAAAAAAAACAGATTTGGGCCACTTTTACCTGCAGTGTGAACAGGGCTTAAATGTTCACCTTCAAATCCAGCAGATTGTAATCTGACTGAAATGTATTTAACCTTCAATATTTAAACTTTAATCAGTAGGGGGCGGTAGAGGACAAGATTAACTAGAAGTAGAAGAACAAACATCTCATTTTATTGCTCTGTTTGTAACACAACCACTTTGACTTCATCTAAAATTTAACATTAGTTTCAATGTTTTGTCAAATTATTATTTAATATGTTCAGCTTTTACTGCAAGCTGCAACTGTACACAGTGATAAGGAGAAAGTCAAAGAGGGTATTTTCATATACTGGGTTTAATACATCAGTGTGTCGTAGTAAAGAATAAATCCTATATAGAAGAGAGAATGTAACAGAACCTGTAAATACACTGTGTGTACTTAGAACAGTCAGATATAATGACCTTGACACTATTACTGACCTTTTGTTGTGCTCTCTATTTATAAATAATTTCTGTACTTATGGGCTATAGGGTTATACATTAATTTCATCAATAAACAACCATAGATTAACGTTTATTCATTTTTACAAACCCCTCATCTTCATCATCTTCATCATCATCATTATCATTCTACATCATCACTGCACTGCAAAACTGTCCTCATGTCATTAGCAAACAGAGCAAAGGGTCTGCAATAATTAAACTGACCACAAGTTGGCAGTAAAAGAATCATTAACACAAACAGACATACTGAAGTGGAGGAGCTACAGATCCAAACATTATAGATCATGAAGATCCTCCTACTTGTTCATCTGTTTGGGAAGCAGGGTATGAGGTTTGTGTGTGTGTGTGTGTGTGTGTTTATGTAAAACTGCTTTTTCTATGAAAACAGAGCTCTTTGTTGTTATATTTGTAGACTGCAGCATGAAATCTGGTTTTAAACATTAATCACAAACTGATGGTAGAATTAATTTTTTTACTTGGATTTAGATAAAATAGTATCATATGACCCAGACAGAGACGGTGACTGAACAGGAAAACTCTTTACTGAGACAGACGGAGAGCGTTGATACTGTAGCGATTTTGGCTCGCAAAGCAAGGTAAATATTTATGAGTAATTATAACACCTTATAGTGACTCTAAATATTTTAACCTCAGTTGAAATTAACGGTAATGGAATTAACATTATACTTTGTAACGGTTCACGTGTAAGTCACACCTAAACCGTACACGATTAAATGGGGCACCACTCCCTAATACAGTTGTTATACCAGAAAACAGACAGACACACCAATATAAACCAACCCAAGTGTATTATACAAAATTTATATTTACCAATATATACAAAAACAAATATATACACACAAAAAACCAAAGCAATGAGGTGTGTGCGTGTGCGTGTGCGCGTAGGTGTGTAGTGTCCTTTAAGGCCTCGGTGAGTATAAATGTCCTTATATGGCGCAATCTCACCGGATGTAGTGACGTGATAGGAAGTCCGGCTTGTGGATGGGTGTACTAGCGTCCTCACCAGTGAATAATCCGATAAAGGGAGGAATATTCCACAATGAGTCTCTCCGCGCTAAACAACCCCCGAATAATCCACACCGAAACCGCGAACCCTCCTTACAGTATCCGCTGGTGCACCAATCGCCATTAACCTCGCCACCTCGAACGCCGTCGGCCCGCTTCCTTATATGGGGGGGAACCCGGAAGTGAAGCGATGTCGCGTGACGTCATCGGCGGGTCTCATAAGAGCGGTAAACAGGGCAACACAAATGCAACAGAATATATTACCGGTGTACACAATCAGGTAATGCTTACTCTATACAACATTTCGGCATTAAGCCATTGTCACCTTATGTGGCTCTGCTACATAGACCTCCCCCCCAGCCATCGGCGCCGAAGGAGAGCGTCCATACCAACGTTTTAGGTTAACCACATTTACAATTTCGTTTTTAGGTGGGTTTCCGCAACAGACTGTGTAATTTACTGGCCCCATTCTTTTTTTAATTTCAGCTGGTCCCTCCCACTTGGGCGCTAGCTTATGCGCCATATAAGGACATTTATACTCACCGAGGCCTTAAAGGACACTACACACCTACGCGCACACGCACACGCACACACCTCATTGCTTTGGTTTTTTGTGTGTATATATTTGTTTTTGTATATATTGGTAAATATAAATTTTGTATAATACACTTGGGTTGGTTTATATTGGTGTGTCTGTCTGTTTTCTGGTATAACAACTGTATTAGGGAGTGGTGCCCCATTTAATCGTGTACGGTTTAGGTGTGACTTACACGTGAACCGTTACATAGTGGTGGCCCGTACGGGGGGCCGCTCCATTTATTTAGCATTTTTTTGTAATATTTTGTTTATTATTACTATTATTGCTATTATTATTTGTATTGTTATTTTTTTACTATGGATTCAGAACAGACCACACCACTCACTGTTATAGATGCTGACGTGGTTAGTGGTAACAACACTCCTGTTAATGAACAAAACACTGCTAATGCCATTCCTGATGCAGATTTTACTGCAGGCCCATTTGTAACTAGACGTAATCCAACAGCTGAAATAACATCTATGCTTAGCTCTTTGTATATTTCTGATGGTGATGAGTCTGAGGATAATAATGAGGAAAGCTGTGTGATGAATGTTGAGTTGATACAAACAATGCAAACTGATATTGCGCAGCTTAAGGTGGATTTATTGGCCCTTAGCTCACAGGTACACTCGTTGAATCACGATTTCAAGCAGTCTGTTGAGAGTACCCTAAATCGGGAAACCAGTTTCAGGGAGGCAGTGGACGCTGGCTTAGCAGAGTTGCAGGAGGGTTTCCAGATGTCCCTGGAGAAGCTGGAAAGAGCGGTGACAGACTGTTTTCTAAGGAGGGATGCAAAATGGGAAAGTCAGATGAAGAAATTGCGACTGACAAGCACTCCCACCCTCGCCAGACTACAGGCCTACACTCCAGCTAGTTCTCCCGTTACACCCATCCACCTTCCCAAGACACCGGTTCCAGCTACCAGAGCTAAAGTGCCTCCACCCAAGCCTACCAATACCACCTATAGCATTGCGACTCCTACTGCCAGGCAACCCTCTAGTGAGCTTACCCCTCCGGCAGCAGCCAATATATCGTCCTTCTGTGCTCGTCCTCCCATCCGCCTGGAGTTTCCCACATTTGGTGATGCCTGTGAAACGGCAGATGTACTAAACTTCATCGAGCAATGTGAAAACTACTTGGACATCAGACCACTCCCCAGTGTGGAACTAATTGGTACTCTGAGCACTGTATTGAGAGGATCGGCTTTGAGCTGGTGGAAGGCTGAAAAAACAAAGGTCACGGACTGGCAGTCTTTCAAAGAGGCTTTTATGGCGGCGTTCCTACCAGATGACTACCTCACGGAGGTGGAAGACAAACTCCGATCACTGGTACAGCAACCTCGACAACGCCTGAGAGACTTCGCCTATGACTACAGAGCCCTCTGCCTCAAGTGGAAGCCCGACATCACAGAGGACGAATTAGTGAGTCGTATCCTCAACAACATCAACCCAAGAGTTGCAGGCTGCCTGAGGGGAACGATAACCACCGTGGAACAACTGGTGAAGGTTGGGTCCATGGTGGAGAAGGATTGCCTTGGGGCAAAAGACTACTGGCAGAAGGTGGGGCAGAACGGGAAGGAAAGGAGCAGCAAGAGGCCGACTGATCGCTCTTCCCCCAAAAACCTGGCAGGGGTCTCCATCGCTCAACCCCAGGTGCTGTCATCACTTCTGCTGGTACCAGTAACGGTGAAAGGGAAAGAGGTGAGCGCTGTACTGGACACAGGGAGCACTTATACTCTAATGCAAGAGAACCTCTGGCTACAACTAACCGGAGAGACCCCCACAAGCACCTCACGGTCCACACAGAGATTCATCATGGCGGATGGAAAGATACACCAAGCGGTGGAGAAAAGGACGGTCAGCTATAAATGGCATGAAAAGGAGTGTGGAGTGGACACTTACATAATGAAGGATGCCCACCTGGCCTTCCCACTTATAGCGGGGTTGGACTTTCTAACGGCTACCGGAGCCATCCTAGAGGTGGGACGATGCCGGTATGCTCTCGACACAGAAAAGGGTTACATATACCACCCCTTCCTTCCATCTCATGGCCTTCCCGGGCTGAACACCATGACCGCCCCTACGCCGTCTGATCCAACAGCTGTACTGAGTCTGTACTACGCCTTACCTCCCACGTTGATCCACCCAGCATTAGCTCCCCTGCATCCTGTTATTAACCCTACCTGGGACACTGGAAATCAGGAGGAGCTGCAAAGGTTGATGTCCAACTGGCCTCACACCACCTCCGGTAACCTGGGAAAAACCGCAGTGGTTCGACACAACATTCACATGACCGACAACATCCCCATTAAGTCCAGAGCATACAGAGTCTCTCCTTTCAAGAAACAGATCATTGAAGACCAAGTCGACCAGATGCTCAAAGACCACATTATTGAGCCTTCTTTCTCTCCATGGTCGTCCCCAGTAGTCCTCGTGCCTAAACCTGATGGTTCCCACAGGTTCTGTGTGGACTATCGCCGGCTAAACAGCAAGACCATTCCTGATGCCTATCCAATGCCGCTCATCCACGAGATCTTGGAATCCATGGAAGGCGCCTCCTGGTTCAGCACTTTGGATTTGCAATCGGGTTACTGGCAAGTGGAAATGGAGAAGGAGAGCAAAGAAAAAACTGCTTTTATCACCACCAAGGGGCTGTACCAATTCCGCTCCATGCCATTTGGGCTTAAGAACGCGGCTGCCACATTCCAGAGGCTCATGGAGAAGGTCCTGGCTGATCTGAGGGGGAAGATCTGCTTCGTATACATTGATGACATCATAGTATACTCGCCGTCCTTGAAACACCATTCTCAACATCTAAATACCATATTACAAAGACTGAGTCAAGCTAACCTTACATTGAATATGAAGAAATGTCATTTCTTCAAACGACAGCTGAAATTTCTGGGCCATATCGTCTCTGAGAGGGGAGTGGAGGTCGACCCAGAAAAAACGCAGGCCGTGGCACACTATCCCTCCCCTGCTGACCTCAAGGCACTGCAACGTTTTCTGGGTTTGGCTGGCTGGTACCATAAATTCATCCCTCACTTTGCAGACATCACTGCTCCATTGAATCGACTAAAAAAGAAAGGAGTGAAGTGGGAATGGACCCCTGAATGCCAGAAAGCTATGGATGACTTGAAACAGGCCTTACAAAACCCACCCGTTCTGGTGCAGCCTGACCTCAACCTGCCATTCCAAGTCCATACAGATGCCAGCGACGTTGGCCTGGGAGCTATACTTAGCCAGAGTTCAGCGGAAGGAGAGAAGGTGGTGGCCTATGCCTCGAGGACCCTAAGAGGAGCAGAGTTGAATTACTCCACCTCAGAAAAAGAGTGTTTAGCAGTGGTCTGGGCTGTGGAAAAATAGAGACATTACCTGGAAGGAAGGCAGTGTGACATTTTTACAGATCATGCAGCTCTGGCTTGGGCCTTCAACTGCCCCAAGACTCACGTCTGACCCGCTGGACGCTCCGCCTCCAACAGTTCTGCTTCCAGGTACACCACAGGAAAGGCTGTCTTAACCTAGGGCCTGATGCATTGTCCAGAGCTTACCTACCTGGAAAGGCTAAAGAGGTACCCTGTCTAGTCATGTCACCTCTCAGATATACCTCCGACATCCCTAACACCCTAGACGAAATAGCTACTGCACAAGGCAGCGACAGTAACATCCCCCATCTACAAGCAGATAGCAAGGACAGAAAGGTCCAGGGTAAGCAAATCACCTTTGAGGTCCACCAGGGGGTGTTATACCGCCGGATTCCTTTGAAGAACCAGGGGGAGAAGTTCCAGTTGGTGGTCCCTCAATCATTAGTACCTGGTTTCCTGCACTACTTCCATGACAACCCTTTAGGAGGACACCTGGGTAGGCTGAAAACTCTGCTAAGGCTGTTGGATGTAGCTTGGTGGCCTTCTGTCCGGAAAGACGTCTGGCAGTACGTCAAGGGCTGTGAGGTGTGTCAGAAATACAAGCCAGAAAACTCAAAACCCAGCGGCTTTCTGCAAAGCACCCAGGTCCAAGAACCAGGCCACATGCTGGGGATGGATTTAATGGGGCCCTTCCCAGTGAGCAAGAAGCAGAATACTTACCTCCTGGTAATAGTGGACTATTTCACTAAGTGGGTAGAGATGTTTCCCCTTAGAGATGGTAAAACTCAGAAATTAATCAAAATTCTCAGGGAAGACATATTTACCCGTTGGGGGGTTCCCAAATATCTGGTATCGGACCGAGGGCCTCAATTCACCTCCTGTGTCCTCTCTGAACTCTGTAAGGCCTGGGGAAGCATCCAGAAACTCACCACCAGCTATCACCCACAAACTAATCTAACTGAGAGGATAAACCGGACATTAAAAACAATGATTGCCTCCTATGTGGGAATATACCACCAAAACTGGGACCAGTGGTTACCTGAGTTCCGCTTTGCCCTTAACACGGCCCATCAAGAGACCACCGGCAAAACACCAGCAGAGCTCATGATTGGCCGGCAGTTACAAGGTCCGCTGGAACGGCTTATCCATAAACCACCTTCACCCGACCAAGCCGCATACAACATGATTGAAAGGCAAACCATCATGGCAGAGGAGGTAAAGCGTAGAGTGGCAGCACAACAATCTAGACACGCTAGATATTATAATGCTCGACGGAAGGATGCGCAGTTCCAGCCGGGCGATCTAGTCTGGATTAAAACGCACCCACTCTCTTCGGCCTCAAATAAATTCTCTGCTAAGCTAGCGCCCAAGTGGGAGGGACCAGCTGAAATTAAAAAAAGAATGGGGCCAGTAAATTACACAGTCTGTTGCGGAAACCCACCTAAAAACGTAATTGTAAATGTGGTTAACCTAAAACGTTGGTATGGACGCTCTCCTTCGGCGCCGATGGCTGGGGGGGGGGGGTCTATGTAGCAGAGCCACATAAGGTGACAATGGCTTAATGCCGAAATGTTGTATAGAGTAAGCATTACCTGATTGTGTACACCGGTAATATATTCTGTTGCATTTGTGTTGCCCTGTTTACCACTCTTATGAGACCCGCCGATGACGTCACGCGACATCGCTTCACTTCCGGGTTCCCCCCCCCATATAAGGAAGCGGGCCGACGGCGTTCGAGGTGGCGAGGTTAATGGCGATTGGTGCACCAGCGGATACTATAAGGAGGGTTCGCGGTTTCGGTGTGGATTATTCGGGGGTTGTTTAGCGCGGAGAGACTCATTGTGGAATATTCCTCCCTTTATCTGATTATTCACCGGTGAGGACGCTAGTACACCCATCCACAAGCCGGACTTCCTATCACGTCACTACATCCGGTGAGATTGCGCCATATAAGGACATTTATACTCACCGAGGCCTTAAAGGACACTACACACCTACGCGCACACGCACACGCACACGCACACGCACACACCTCATTGCTTTGGTTTTTTGTGTGTATATATTTGTTTTTGTATATATTGGTAAATATAAATTTTGTATAATACACTTGGGTTGGTTTATATTGGTGTGTCTGTCTGTTTTCTGGTATAACAACTGTATTAGGGAGTGGTGCCCCATTTAATCGTGTACGGTTTAGGTGTGACTTACACGTGAACCGTTACAACTTATTTGGTCTGTTCGTCCGGCGAACAGTCCGTGTAACCTTTATTAATTCTAATTCCAATTCTAAAAACTTTTAGATGACTTTAAAGTTTTAACCAAGGTGTATTAAGACGGTATGGCACCTTTCGTTCTCAAATAAAATACACCATTGTTTGAAAAAATGAGTAACCGATAATTTTGTGGTCATTTGGATACTAAACATGAAGGGTAATGACGGTATAAAGGCAGCGGTACATTACATACACAGATCAGTAATCGAAGGGTAACTGATGTTAATACGATATTGTGTTCTTATAAAGGCAAAGAAACAAAAATGAAACACAAAACAAAATGCACTTTCATTAGGGAAGTAAAAAGAAAACGATAGCTTCGTATACATTCTGACATCAGACCTTAAAGGGGCATACAGCATTAGAACAGGTATACATTAACATGCCATGATCAGTAATTAGAGTATAACTGATGTTAAATACAATGTTGTTTTCTGACACATGAATAAAATACACCCTTGTCAGGAAAGTAAGGAGCAAATAATTTTAAGTCAGGCAAGCCTTAAAAGAAGGAACACATTACAAAAGGGTTATAAGAATGAGAACCTTAGAGTATCTTATATTCGGGTTTTATTACTAAAAGGAATGTCTCATTGTGTGTGTGGGTGTGCTTTGTATTGAGGGCCCCTCTGAGTTCAACCAGAGAAGCTGCATGGGGTTATCTGGTCTTTGTGTAGGCTCCAGTCATTCTGGAGCCAGTTGTGTGTGTGTAAAACTGGGTTGTTCATCGGTTGATTGAAGATTAGATTCCGAAGTTTAGGGTGCCTGGGACCTGGAATCTAAATGACCTGTACCAGACGCTACAATACAAAACAAAGGTGTAGTATTTGGTGTTGTCATTAAGCACCAAAAGCAGAGAACAGATGGGAAGGTTGATGTGTTTACAGGAGGGTTGATGAGTTTATAATGAAAATGAATTAACGAAATTACAGAAAAAAACTGTTAAATGTCACAGAGTGTCTGTGTTCAGGACATGTTCATTAGAACAGAACAGAATTTCTAGGTCAAAGCAAAGAATACGATGATCATAAGAAGAGGTCATAAACAAATGACATCACAAGGTCAGATTAGAGCATGACAACAAATATTAAAAATATATAAACGCCCAGCAGGACCAGGACACACTCTAAAGGAGCATCAAAGATGGTCTCACTGCTCACTGATGTGTCTCACAACCTCGACCTCATATGACAGCCGCCTTGTTGGTCAGACCCAGTGATCAGCAGAACTTACTTCATCGTGTTGATTAGAACAGCAACATACTGTAAGTGTTTTATCTAGGACATCTACAGATTTACACATAACGCCTAAAGAAAAATACCCTGGAAGATCCACGGTGACAACAAAAGTACAATTATCACAACAACTGGTATAATAGACTTCACTGAACTGGATTTTAGGTGTGGCGGAGTCGAGGGTTCCAGGTGGTGTGAATAGGGCTTTATCAAACAATAGAACTCGTTCAGGTCATCTGCCAGCTGTTGATTCACCACAGTGTGGGGGGATGGTGTCATGTAGTGTAGTCGTTAGAGGAAAACTGAATCCGTAGCTTTTTGGGATAATTCCTCTTTGCCACTCTGATCTCCTTTTCCAGTGTGTATTTGGCTTGTTTGTACAAGACAAAGACAGTGAACTTACCTGCATGCTATACGGCGTGCCCGAGAGGTAAAACAGGAGAGACACAGCGCAAGAGAGAGGCTTTCCTTATCCGCTATCCCAGCACCGTGGCTGTTGTGTCTGCTATTAAGCAGTTGGTGAAATGTAAACAAAGTGTTGATGTGTGAGTCTGCCTTTGTCAACCTGTGTAGGGAGATGGGCGCCTTTTTATTTGGGTTTATATACCCTTTCTATATTTTTGCACCTGTTTTTCGTTAGCCAGGGAGAGAGGTAAGAATATTGTCTTTAGTTTTAGTTTTATTTCTGGGCAGGGAAGTTACTTGATTAACTTTTTAAGTAAGTTTCTGTTTTGTATGTTGTTTTCGGCATTTGTTCTCTCCTGACGCTTTGGGTTGTTTAGGCTTATTTATAGTTTGTATTCATTGGCTTTTTTTTACGCCCTGGACAATAAACAAAAATTATAAGAATGTTTTTGGTGCGGTGTTCTTTCCAAGTATGGTGTTAAATAGTGGGGATTGTTGTGAACCTCTGAGTAGTACCAATTTAAAAAGTGAGAAGAGCTGGTATAAAGGAAACGGAAAGTTCTCATTTTATTTATTTTACTTGTTTACGTTCTCAATAACCCCTAGACAATTTGAGTTCATAACAATAATACAAATATAAACAAAACACAATATAATTAGGTCTACAAAGGACCTCAAGATCTTTACATTTTCTTGAACCTTCCTATTTTCCCTGGGTCTTTTTGACCCGGCTGGAAAGTTTAATGTGTCATAACTTGGGTTTTCTTCCACATATTTGCCTGAAATTTACCAAAATTGTTCCAAATTATGACCTTTGCAAGTAAAATTAATTTTGTCTGTTTTCCTTGAACTTTTCAGCGCAATGAATATACATACAGACTCAAAAATGCACACATAAAATGTCCAATAACACACGCTCCCAAAACACACACTCACACCCCACACACACATGCGCGCGCGCACACACACACACAAATTGGGCATTGCATTTTATTAAGCCTGCAGGAAAAAAAAGGCCAAACATTTGTAAATATTTCACACTTTTGATATACCTTCGCCTAGCAGAAGGCAGAATATGATCTACCGAAATGATGCTACACACACACACACACACACACACACACACACACACACACACACACACACACACACACACACACACACACAAACACTGTTCAAAGCATTGGGCATTGCAATTCAGTTGGCCTTCAGACAAAACAAAAGCTACACATTTGTAAACATTTCACACACACACACACACACACACACACACACACACACACACACACACACACACATACACACAAACACACACATACTGGGCATTGCATTTCATTAGGCCTCCAGACAAAACAAAAGCTACACATTTGTAAATATTTCTCACTTTTGATATTGACTAGCAGAGGGCAAAATATGATCTACCGAAATGATGCCACACACACACACACACACACACACACACACACACACACACACACACACACACACACACACACACACAAGCACTGGGCATAGAAATTCATTAGGCCTCCAGGAAAAAAAACAAAAGCTACTCATTTGTAAATATTTCACACTTGTTATATGCATTTGTCCAGCTGGGGACAATATATTCACTTCTTTTCTTCTACCAACAATCTTTACACACACACACACGTTGAGTTTTCATATTCAAATCATACATGTTCTCTCTCTTATTTATGAATTTAGTTGCATCAGTCAGCTTTGTTTGTAATGTTTGTCATTTATCAGTCAATGTGTATTCAAAATAATATTTAATAATTTCTGCTTATTTTACTCAAAACATGGCAAAATTTCATAAGGTTTATCGTTCATAAATTCATTCATTTTCTACCGCTTATCCGAACTTCTCAGGTCACGGGGAGCCTGTGCCTATCTCAGGCATCATCGGGCATCGAGGCAGGATACACCTTGGACGGAGTGCCAACCCATCACAGGGCACACATACACTCTCATTCACTCACACACTACGGGCAATTTTCCACAGATGCCAATCAACCTACCATGCATGTCTTTGGACCGGGGGAGGAAACCGGAGTACCCGGAGGAAACCCCCGAGGCATGGGGAGAACATGCAAACTCCACACACACAAGGCGGAGGCGGGAATCGAACCCCAATCCTGGAGGTGTGAGGCGAACGTGCTAACCACTAAGCCACCATGCCCCATATTATATTTTATTATATTATTGACATTATGATGTTCACTGCCAGAATGTTCTCTTCGTAAAAGTCTTACTAGAACAGAAACTCCTGTCGTGGGACCTTATACAAGCCAGTTCTGCTTCTTGTACATAAAATTTGTTAGTCACATTTGGCGAACATGAAGAAGCACCGTCCAGCCGCAGAGTTTGACTATCTTTTGAATAAGTCAACAATTTGTGCTCATTTGAATCCCCACGAAGAGTCACAAAAAAAAAATGTTGATACTGTTATATCTGTGGAGTTTTATTAACATGTAGAGTGTTTGTGTAGAACAGCATGACTCTGTGGCTCCATGAGTTAAATAAACACCTCAAACCAAAGACATGTGACTTATTCTACTGCAAACTAAACCAGCATGAATGGAACTTAGTAACTCAAAGAACATCCCGAAGTCCATGCGTGGCCTCAGGAGCAAATCAGCTCTTTCCATGAGACATCTAATACAAATGCACTCTGCTTTCTGAACAGCCCTTATTTGTTAGTCTCAGTATTCAAATCAGAAGACGTACTGCCCAGCCCCAGGGTTCGTCTGGCTTTTGAATAAAGTCATTCGTTGTGTAGATTTGATTTCCCTGAACAGTCAGAGAGAAATAAAAAAACTCTGATTCCATAGCAGAGATTTGGCAAGACATGATTCTAACACATTTACATTTATGGCATGTTACAGACGTTCTTATACAGAGTGACTGTTGATGAAAACATAACACTGTTTCACTAGGTTCAGGCTTAAGACACCATCAACCTACTGTAAGGTTCAGGGTTTTTTTTAAATACACACATTCAACAAACAGGGGAGAAAGTGCTAGTTTAGTATTTCCTGAAGAAGTAGGTCTTTAGCCGCCACTTGAAGACATCAGTGACTCAGCTGTCTGGACCTCTAGGGGAAGTTCATCCCACCACCTCGGTGTAGAAAAGAACAGAGTCTTGTAGTAAACTTCCCTCTTACCCTGAGAGATGGTGGGACCAGTGGGGCAGTGCTGTAGATCCGAGGGTCCGAGGTGCAGTGTGAGGAGTGATGAGGGCTTTGTGGGAAGAGGGAACTGGTCGGTTTTTGTGGCTTTGTAGGCCAGCATCGGTGTATTGAATCTGATGTGTTCAGCTACAGGAGCCAGTGGAGGAACACGGCAGTGTGGTGGTGTGGAGAACTTAGGCAGGTTGAAGACAAGTCACACAGCTGCATTTACTGTACAGAGGATGGTTTGTGTTCATATGTAGACGTGATAGAGAGAGCTGCAGTAGTCCAGTGTTGTCATGACAAGAGACTGAACAATTACCTGTGTGGTGAAAAATGACTGAATCCTTCTGATGTTGTAGAGAAGGAACCGACACGAGCGAGTCACATTAGGGACATGAGGAAAAGGACAGATAAGTGTCCATGGTTACCTCCAAGGTTGTGAGCTGTGACTGAAGGGGAGATCAGATCGTTATGCAGAGATAGCGTAAGATCATGACCTGGGGATGAATCACCTGATGATCAGCAGTGATAAATAACATAATTTTTATTTATTTATTTTTATAGTTTTTTATTTTTATTTTATTTATCTATTTTTTCTGTTTCTATACTTCTGTAAAGCTACTTTGAGGCAACGTGAATTGTTAAAAGTGCTTTACAAATAAACTGAATTGAATTAAATGAACCAGTTCTCCTGTTCATGAACACTTTAAGTACTCAGTCATCCAGTCAGATCGCGTTTTGCTCATATTTCTTTTGTGGATGTTGGAAGTTGTCTCCTGTATGATCTCCTGTCCATGTCTCTGACCTTGTTTGTGGAGCTTTCTGGATTTGTTCTTGTTTCTGTTCACCCTGAACCTGAAACTTCAGTAAAAGGTAAAAACAAAATCCCATCTGAATCTCTGATGTTCAGTTTCTAGGGACTTGCTGCAAGATGTGAAATTGCATAAGAACATAAAATGTTCACACACTTAAACAGAAATAAACATATTTTATTAAAAATGAACAGAAATAACAGCATTACAAGATACAGAGGATACACCGAGCTAAAGAACCGAATAAAATATTAATTAATTTAATTGAATATATTATTTAAAAATAGTCAAATTCACTTCATTCTACTCTGGAAAAGGACGGAGACAAAAACTATTAAAATAAATATCCCAGAAACATGATAGGGATATTTTTTATTTAAAATTAAGTTAACATCAATTTTTTTTGAATCTCTAAACCTGAGGATTGTACAGAAGTATAATAATAATAATAATAATAATAATAATAATAATAATAATAATAATAATAATAATAATAATAATAATAATAAAATAAAAATAAATAAGAAGAAGAAGAAGAAGAAGAAAAATAAAAACTAATAATAAAACATTATATTAATATTAATAATAATAAAAACTGTAAATAAATATGGTAACAGATGAAACATGAAGCTGTGCATGTTCACTGTGATGCCCTCACTTTCAGTAGATTTAGAGGGTTTGAGGAGATAAATATATAAATAAAATTCTAACATGAGATAGTTTACACATTACAGGTCTTTGTTCTTCTTCTTAAAGATGTTTCCGTCTGGCTGAACCCTCCACATCACTGTGATGTTCTCCATCATGCCATTTTCCTCCAGTTTCTTATTGATCTGAAGAACAGAATCAGGATTTGATTTGCGTATCATTAATAAATCTGCGTTACAGTTTGGGCTTCAGCACTTTCTGTTGTCACTGTAATTGTGATAAATGAATCATTTTTGAGAAACTGTCTGGAGCTTTGACACAGCAGACATTATATGGATGAATGATCATGTAAATGAGGAAGAATCACAGCATAAAGATTTAAATGATTAAAGGTGGAGGGGAATTAGACAGAAAATTAAATGGTGGCTTGTGTAATAAATAAATTTGTATTAAAATCCTTTTAGAAAAAGTTCTTTCTGTTATGATGGACACAATTACACAGACGTCCTAAAACTCACCTGCTCTAAAATAGACGACTGCACATCAGGATCAAACACACGGCCATCAGACTTCACCTGCAGCCTCATCACCTGTCGTTCCTTCACCGGGACAACTGAGGAACGAAGCGGAGAACCATCAGTGACCTAAAGTTGGGGTTTACGGTCATGTGACTGCTGCAGGTTTGTTTAAGTAAATATTATGACCATTGATTTTTTTATAGTGTTGTGAAGAATACTGAATTAAATTGTGAACTAAATGAGATGTTTCTTTAGCTGTATGTTAAAAGGAAATGCAGATTTCTATTGGGTTTAAATTCCGGGTTAGATGATGGTGTGTGATGATGATGAAGATGAAAAAAGCCACACAACAGACATACAGAGTTGAATATAGTAGAAATCATGTAAATAAAAACCTACGAGTGTGACAGATGGAGTAATAAGTTTCTGTACAATCTCGATCAGTAAACGATCTCCTATAAAGATCTCCACAATCTTCATTTCTATAATAATTATTAGGTTGTCCTGAATCCCACAGGAGATTAGTAGGCTCGGTCCCATCTGACCACTTCCAAGTGTCCCTAAACAGTCCGATCCAGGAGGCTCCCTGGTCACGTGCTATCTGCTGTAACAGGTCGTTGTCGGTTTGGTTGAGTGCACTGGCCAAATCAGTGTGAAATGTTCTGCAGTAAGTCTGAGCTTCAGTCCAGCTCATCCGACGACTGGAGACACCGACGAACCGGTCGGCACCACTGTTATTCGCTGCGAAGGACAATGAGTAGAAAATTAAAGGGGGAATCTGGATTAGATTAAACACTTCTTGTTGAGATTTTTTTATTTAAAGATCTTGTTCTTCACAATCAGGCTGTTGACTCACCATTAAAACATATAACCGGTTTAATATCTATGCAGGATTCATCAAACCACTTTCCCAGATAATTAATATAAACACATGATTGATCCCCATTGGCGTTATTGGGTTCTCCAGAGGACCATTTCCTCAGAGTAATATTCTTCAGTGGAAGGTCGTCTAAAGACGAGCGCCAGCTATCAACATCGTTGTACAATCCGATCCAGGCACGATCAGTCAGGTGCGCGCTCTCCATTACTTCTGTCAGTCTTTTCCAATCGTCAGTACTTTCGATGGTTGCCAAGTCAGTGTACATCACCCTGCAGTAGTTCTGTGCCTGAGGCCAGGTCTTGCGGGTCATGATCAGGTGATATTTATGGCGGAACGGTGGCAGCTTGGATACAGCCAGCAGCATAGCACCTGTTGGTGATTAGGGCAGATTTATAATTTAACTTAAATGATAATTTGAGACTTTTGTTCTGAGTAAAAATGTTTTAGCACAAACTTTGATGTTGTTGACTGAATTACTGCAGTAAAACAGCTGCTGATTTCCAGAACAAACATCTCTTGCTAGTCTTTCACCTGTCTCTTATAAATCTCAAACATATTAGAAACAAATCATTTGTTTCATGATCTGCGTTGCTCCTGATTTGGGTTTAAAATTCTTTTTAATTCATTCACATGTTTCTACTTGAATAAATCCTAACAACCCAAACTCATCAATCAGCAAACACACAGAAATGAGATGTGAGTAGGTCTTTTTATCAAATAAACAAATAAATAAATAAACAAATAACCTCATTTTATATCAATATATTGTCAAAATTTATGAATACAATTTTAGTGTTTCGTAGTAAAAGAGCTCATGTACAGTGAACTGCAGTGATGAATCTGTTCTCACCTGTGAAACACAGAAGAGTGAAAATCGGCCTCATGACAAATGAGTAACTGTGGAGTGTTAAAATAAACAACCGGTCAAAATCAAATGAGAAAAACAAAATTGTTGATGGAAAAAAATTTGATTTAGATCTCATCTAGCACACACACACACACACACACACACACACACACACACACACACACACACACACACACACACACACATACACACACAAACACACACATACACACACACTCACTCTCTCACACACACACACTCACACACACACTCTCACACACACACACACACACACACACACACACACACACACACACACACACACACACACACACTGTCACACACACACACTCATACACAAACACACACACACACACACACACACACACACACACACACACACACACACACACACACCCACAAACACACACTCACACACACACCCACAAACACACACTCACACACAAACACACACAGTACATTCTAAACAACGTACACAGTTTGAATGCTGTACAACATGAAGGTAAAAACAGTTTGAAACAAACAATAAGCTGTCAGACATGAGCCCAAAACACCGGCCACATTAATCCGTACCTGTCTGATGGAACACAGTGATTTGTTCACAGCTCTGCAAGATTCCGATCTTTACTGCCAGCATGCGTCTATTTTAAAACCTCTGTCCTACGTCTTCTACAAACCAGCTCTGCTTCTTATAAGTCCATATTTGATAATCAAATTAGAACGATGACACGAACGTACACGTGAAAAAGTTCCATCTGACCATCAAGTCTGTATCTCTTCAAATAAATCTGTACATTTTATTTCCCTTCAACAATCAGAGGGAAGGGAAACAAATATTACATCATTGTAAAGTTTATAGTTCTAGTACTCGGGATTGGACGCCAGTGCACAAGCGACACACAACTTCATCAACAGATACAAAGGTCGACGTGTGGAGTGAAATAAACACAATATTTTATCATCTTGTGAGGTTCAGCTGAACACAGTGACACAGTGACAGAGATGGATAAAAAATCTAAGAAAAGCAATGTGTCTGTACATCGGATTGTTAAAGCGACAGACACATCATGTTGTGTTCCTCTGTGTGTGTGTGTGTGTGTGTGTGTGTGTGTGTGTGTGTGTGTGTGTGTGTTTAAATGTTATACAAACAACAAAACAAACCAAGAAAACGACTCACTGTGTTTCCAGTGTTTAATTAGACATCGTTTCTCTTGCATCTCTGTAATTACTGACTGTTTAATTAACTTTAATGATTGTTTAAGAACGTTTTAAAATTAGAATAATAGCATAATAGAGAAAATTGTAAACATGTAAGTTCACTTACTGAGTTTAAACATTATTGTATTTCTTATCCTGAATTTTGCTTGGCAGGAATTCTTGTAATATTATAGTACATAGTAATTTGTAAAGCTAATGGCTAAAGTACATTGGTGTTAAGTAAATAATGTACTGTGTTACATAACTGTAATTTTTTCTATTCTTGACAGGCAACAGTGTTTAAACCATCGGCTCCAATATTAAATCAATCTCATTGTGGTTTATTTTCCCTAACGTAAAAAAAGAACTGGATGAGTTAGCATTAGAGTTAGCATTAGAGATAGCATTACAGTTAGCATTAGAGTTAGTATTAGAGATAGCATTAGAGTTAGCATTAGAGTTAGCATTAGAGTTAGCATTACAGTTAGTATTACAGTTAGCATTACAGCATACAGAAAATCACATCAGCCAATCAAAATTAAATTCAGTTTGTACTTGTTTGTTAAATGATTAAATAAATTAAAGCTGAATGTTTTTATACATTACACAAATAATTGTAAATGTATAATGAAAAGAACCTCAAGCTTCTAGAAACAGATGTAGGTCTATGACCAGACAGTGCAGTATCCCTAAACACTTCCTGTTTCCATTGCAGTGATGGACAACAAATCATTTTGAGAGTCTGCCCTAAACTTACAAAGCTCTGAGACACAGCTGACAGACCTTCTGGAAATGACTGAGTGGACAATGTAAATGAGGGAGAATCACTCAGGCTTCAATCGGTGCATAAAGTTTTGAATGATTAAAGGTAGACGCAGAGGCAGGCTCAGGTGTGACGCTTCAGATGCAAATTAAACAGAAAACAAAATCACTGCTTGTGTAGTAGGAGAAAGAAAGTAAACTCATCACATGGCTATACAAAGGGAAGATGTGGCCTTTATATTAGGCATAAGGGGTTTTCTTTAGACACAAACACCAAACAAACAAACACTTGTTGGTGCTTCCTCTCCTTTCAAACCTCTTTTACCCTGTAAAATTTTTGTTGAAAATTTTTGTAAAATTCCCTGTAATTCTTTGTTTCTTCTGTGTTGTATCTCCCCCTCGCTAGGAAACCTGAACACTTCAGTGATGTTCCTCCAGATGCCACTGAGATATTTTTTAAGTGTTGTGATGTCCTGGTTTTCACCTGATATGAGACTCGTTCTGTCTGACTGCACACTGCACACCACAGTTTCACACTGTACTCTTGCTATATCCTTGCACAATGATCTGATCTCCCCTTCAGCCACAGCTCACACCCTTGGGGTAACCATGGACAATCAACTGTCCTTTTCCTCTCATGTTGCTAATGTGACTCGCTCATGTCGGTTTCTTCTCTACAACATTAGAAGGATTCGGCCATTTTTGTCCACACAGGCTGCTCAGGTACTTGTTCAGTCTCTTGTCATTTCTAGACTGGATTACTGCAACACACTGCTGGCAGGTCTACATATGAACGCAATCTGTCCTCTGCAAATGATCAAAAAAATGCAGCTGAACGGCTTGTTTTCATTCTGACAAAGTTCTCGCATACCACCCCACTGCTGCGATCCCTCCACTGGCTTCCGGTAGCTGCACACATCAGATTCAAAACACTGATGTTGGCCTACAAAGCCAAAAATGGACCAGCTCCCTCTTACCTCAAAGCCCTCATCATTCCTCGCACTGCACCCCACAACCTCCGATCTACCAGCACTGCTCGACTGGTTCCACCATCTCTCAGGGTAAGAGGCAAGTATACTACAAGACTCTTCTCTGTTCTGGCACCAAGGTGGTGGAACGAACTTCCCCTAGAGGTCCGGACAGCTGAGTCACTGGCTATTTTCAAGCGGCGGTTGAAGACCTACTTATTCAGGAAACACTTCAACTAGCACTTCTTTCCTTATCTTTTGCAAAAAAAAAAAACCTTTGACACTTTTTCATTGTAACTTTGAACAAATGTTTTAAACTCATGGTGTCTTAAGTGTGTAACCTAGTGAGCAGCATTAATGTATTCAATGTTAGAGATTTAAGCACTTATGTACGTCGCTCTGGATAAGGGTGTCTGCCAAATGCTGTAAATGTAAATGTAAATGTAAATGTACACATTTGGCATGGCAATGTGAGATAAACATTGGTCAGGTGTTAAACTTGGGTCTTCACCTAGTTTTTATTCATCTCACAGATTCACACTGTTGTTAAATGCATCAAAACCTCCAGCTTTAAACTGATCGTTTAATAAAAAAAGAAACTGATTTTTAAAATCCAGTCTAATGGACCTACTGTTAGCTTAATAGCATGAGACCCAAATAAAACAACACAACACCAAACAAACAAACAAACAAATAAATAAATAAATAAATGAGCTGTGCAGTTTATTAAGTCAGGGTCATTTGCTTGTGCTGTCAGTGTTAACAGATAACTCAGTAAAGCTGATTTGCATGTCAGAGATTTTCCTGTCAGTCATCAGGTATAAAGCTGTACATTGAGAGAGCTCTGGATCACCTGTGTGTGAGTGTGTGTATGTGTGTTAGGAGCTTCACATCTGAGACCGAGATCATCACAGGTACCAGGTAACTCTACTACAGCAGATATGTAAAACTAGATGTAAGACATAAATATAATCACCACAAAGTCAGTTCTGGTATATTTACTCTCAGGATGTTTGGATAATGATCTGGAGGTAGAACATCAGCTCTGATAGGTTTCTGTTCATGTTGTAATATCGTATTGTTTCTATAGCAACGGCTCAGTCACAGGGACGTGTACCACAAACTCTCCACGTAAACGGATTAAAACGTGTGTGTGATCATCAGTGTGGTGAAGCTTTATGGTGAAGTTTGTTCTGTAACAGTCAGAGGGAAAGTTTTAACTGTGTGGTTTCTCTGTAACGTGACAAGTTCTTCTTGTCTTCTTAATGAGACAAAATTCATGAGAAAGAGAAAGTGTGATCACTCCATCACATCATTACTCCATCGATCCATTACACCATCACACCATTACACCATCACTCCATCAATCCATTACACCATTACACCATCACTCCATCACACCATTACACCATCACTCCATCATGCCATCACACCATCACTCCATCATACCAACACATCACCCCAGCACTCAGTGTTCCTCTCCTTCGGTATCTAACATGTGGAAGTCATGTTGTAGCTCAACACACAAGTGTTTATTTAAAAACACACCTTTGTGATATTAACTGTGTGCTGTCGTGTGACTCCTCTGTACCTTTAGCCTCCTGAGGTCCTGCGTGAGAAGATGAATAAAACTAATCTGGATCCAGTGATTCTGGGACTGTCTTTGCCCATTGTTATGGCCTCAGAGAGCATCAACTTCTGTGTTGGACTTCCTCTAAACATCTGTGTGCTCGTCTTCCTCACCCGAGCTGGAGTACGGGACAGATCTCTGATTTTCACTCTGAGTCAAATTGCATCTGAAATCCTCTTTGCTGTCGCAGCGCCTCTCTTTGTCCTCTGTCATGTCAACTTTGAAAAGCTCTGCTTTTATCATCTGGTATTGTTTATTACTGGCACCTGTATGACGTCTCGCTTACTGCTGCAGTTCTGTGTGAGTATTGAGCGCTACATGGCAGTCATCCACCCGATTACCTTCCTGAAGTATAAAGCGATGAGGTATCGTGTAGCTGTCGCAGTCCTTATATTGATTTACTCGATCATAACTGGGTTTGTGACCATGTTATGGATTTCTATACTCCCCTTAGATGCCTATGGACTTGTGTACACCGTGATTCTGGGTGTGATGCTTGTCCTCAGTCTCTCTCTGCTCAGAGGTCTGAGGACACCAGGACCAGGAGCGAGGGAAAAGGATGACGGCAGGCTGAGCGTTTCCAAAAAAAAGGCTTTCAGAATCGTTTCCCTAAATCTTCTCATATTTTTAATCCAAATAATCCCATTAATGGTGTGCTTTGGTATAAAGTATTCACTGACTCAAGAGAACTTTTCTCTGGCATTTATGGTTTCTTTAAATATTAATATCACAGTAAGTTTATTTCAGCCAATCTTATTTTTATACCAGAATGGTAAACTGACCTGCAGGTGGAGAGGCTGAGTGTAACATATAACAAGTCTAACATTTAGAGAATCAGCTGTGATTCTGTAGTGTAGCTGATTTAATATCATTTTAATCCGAGTAGCTGGAACTCGATTTTTTTATCAGATGTTTTCGACATTAATTATTTTATTGTTTATTTTTCAGTCTGAAATAAAATTACTCAGGACACTGTTACCTTTCAGTATGAGAAGGTTTTACTTCTGTATTTATACTTAGACACTTCCATTTCACAGCAGTAGCACTTGCAGGTGACAGGACAAATCAAACAGGGCAGAAATAGAAATCTCTCAGACTGACTTTTCACTACAACCCAATCTACTGCTTCACCTGTCAGTGATGTGTCTGGATGAAACACCTGAACTCAATAATGAAGGCATATGAGAGGTGATATAGTGTCTGTATGTTCCCGTAGGTTTTGTAACACTATTGCTAGCCATCTAATTGGGGGTTTTCTATGAACTTGCATTTTTAACATACAAAAGGAATTAATTCTCTGATATGTTTTTTTTTTTTCGATACTGTGGAGGTCAGAAATTCTCTCTGCTATTTGTTCTTTTCTTTGTGTTGAGCGACACCTTGTGGTAAATCTTACAAACGCATATGATGCACAAATACTTGCTAACCACTAAGCCACCGTGACCCCCTTGTTCATAAATTAATTATAATAAAAAAAAAAACAGTTGAACGAAGTTTTATTCACATGAAATCATGGCATGTTTTTGAGTGTGTGTGTGTGTGTGTGTGTGTGCGTGTTCAAAATAGATATTACAAGTGCAAGATAGATATTACACACAGAATGGTGATGATTGTATAATTTTTTATTTGTAAACGTTCGAGTCAATTTGGACTGGAAAAAAACAGGTATTATTTGCTGACAATTATCTATAGTGAAAATAATTCAAAATTTCTGTATATATATATATATAATTTTGTAAAATATATGTTATGTTGGAAACAGGTTAGACTAAAAAGGTGGGGGAAAAGGCTATCATATATACTTCATTTTTTTTATAAGCAATCAAAACAGATAAGATCAAGTTGACTCAGTGCTCCTAGTTTGTATAGGAGGACAATAGGAGGGTACTGTTATTATTCCAGTGTCATTTTTATTTTATTGTTTACATTCCACATTTACATGCATTTAAACCTTTTTCTTTAAGTAAATCAAACCATCTTGGTGACAGTCATTTTCCTGGTCTGTGATTGTGCATTCACTTTCCTTGTCCTCCTTAGGGAACCTAGCAATCTGGTCCATAACCGTGTAATCCTAACATATTGACAGCATTACCGGCTACAGAAGAATCTGAAATCTAAGCATCTTCAGAGGTTTCACATCACAACTGCTCTGTTAGCCGCTAGCATAGAGCATTATGGTTTATTTAGGAGAAAACCTGGATACCCAGAGGTGGATTTAGCACTCCCTAAAATCCAGCATTAGAGTCTTCACAGAAGGATGAATGTATCAGTATTCTTCCATAATCACAAAGCTAAAGCTAATGCTTATGCTTTCCATGAGAGCACATTTCCTCTCCACCTCACCTGAACCAGTGAAGTTCCGGTTGAGAAACAGCTCTGGAGCTTTTCATAGGAAAAGGATTGTTACATGAGACCACAAAGACTAGACATATTCACACACACCTGCTTCCCAAACAGATGAACAAGTAGGAAGATCTTCATAATCTATTATGTTTGGATCTGTAGCTCCTCCACTTCACACTGATGTATTAAACCCAGTATATGAACAGACCCTCTTTGACTTTCTCCTTATCACTGTGTCCAGTGGCAGCTTGCAGCAAAAGCTGAACATATTAAATAATAATTATTTGACAAAACATTAAAACTAATGTTAAATTTAAGATGAAGTCAAAGTGGTTGTGTTAAAAACAGAACAATAAAATTAGATGTTTGTTCTTCTACTTCTAGTTAATCTTGTTCTCTACCGCCCCCTACTGATTAAAGCTTAAATATTGAAGGTTAAATACGTTTCAGTCAGTTTACAATCTGCTGGACTTGAAGGTGAACATTTAGATGTTACAGGTCATCTTTTTTCTTCTTGAAGATGTTTCCATCTGGCTGCACCCTCCAGGTCACTGTGGTGTTCTCCAACATGCCATGTTCTTTCAGTTTCTGCTTCAACTGAAGATAAGGATCAGGATTTAATCATTAAAACCAAAAAAGAGAAGAAATTTGTGTCACCCAGGAAAGAGGAATTAAAAAAAGGAGCATATGTCAGAAATATGAACAGATGAGCAGTGATAACATTGATGTTAAAACACAAAATGTATTTAAATTTCAGAGACGTCCTGAGACTCACCTGCTCTAAAATGGACGACTGAACAGCAGGATCAAACACACTGCCATCAGACTTCACCTGCAGTCTCACTGTCTGATTCCTCATAGTGGAAACTGTGGAATAAACACACACACACACACACACACACACACACACACACACACACACACACACACACACACACACACACACAGTAGTTCCATTTCCTTTCCTAAAAGTCTAAGTTGATCGTCCTCCACATTCTTCTCCTACTGTCAGTTACTCCTGAATTAAATAAATAATGCATTTTAATTAATTAATTGATTGATTGATTGATTGATTAATTATTTGAATTAATAAAAATATGTGTATTAAGTTAAATTATTATTTGAGTATTGTATTTGCCATCAACTGTATATCAATAGTAAAAGCCAAGATAAAAAACAAGACTCACTGGATTGACAGAAAAAAGAATACAGCTTGGTGCAGGTTGCATCGTAGAACAGTCCGTTATTAACCACTACACAGTTCTCATTGCCATAATAATTATTAGGTTGTCCAGAAGCCCATGGTAGGTTTAAAGCGATGGTTCCATCTGACCACTTCCATGTGTCTCTGTAGAGCCCAATCCAGGAATCACCCTGGATGTTCTTCACCTGCTCTAACATGTTTTGGTCTGAACTGTTAAGAGCACTGGCCAAATCTGTGTGATGTTCTCTACAGTAAGCCTGAGCTTGAGGCCAGGACAGAGGTTTAGTGATGCCAATAAACCGGGCAGCACCACTGAAATTAGCTGTGGGAAAAAGATAAAGGTCATGTCTCAGTCATCTGTCTGTACAGGAAACATGACACCAAAATACAACCAAAATGTGAAAAACCAGCCTTCAAACTGACACAAAACAGATCAGTATCATGATATTCACTCACCATTATAGCAAATAAAGGGTCTTAGTCCTGTACATGTTGTATCCCACCACGCATTACCAAGACCTAAGACAGCACATGCTTCGTTTCCACCGACAGTATTAGGCTGACCAGAGTACCAGCAGCTATAAGTGACATTCTTCAATGGGAGGTTGTTTAAGGACCAGCGCCAGCTATTGATATCATTGTATAATCCGACCCAGGCATCTGTTGGCAGATATTTGTCTGCTGTTTCTTTATTCAATCTTAGCCAATCAAAATCACTTACAACCGTTGCCAGATCATTGTAAATCACCCTGCAGTAATTCTGTGCAACAGGCCATGTCTCCCCTGTTATTATCAGGTCATATTTATGAAGGACGGTTCTCAGGATAGCAACTGGGACCAGTCCTGTTGGTGATATTTTATTTTTTTAATTACAAAGTAAACTGCTGAATATTTAACTATTCATAAAACAATTAAATATAGTAAAATAAAAATGTAAAATTAAATATAATTACAATATTTTTAACTTATAAAATAATGACAGTTATATTCTTAACTCTTTGATAAATGTTTATATTGATTTGTTTAATTCTCATTAAATTCTTAAAAAAAATTATTTTTTGGAAACTCCACACACGTTTGTAAAATTATAATAATATTTAAATATATAATATTTAAACATGTAATATTAATTTGTGTAATATTAATTATTATCAGGGTTTGAAATTAACACCAGGTAAAAAATCAGCTGTAGCATGCTGTCAAATCACTAGTCAATTTGTCGGCTTACTTTTCATAAATTATATTCACTCATTCATTTCTTGGGGAACTTCATATAAGACAAATCTGTGCAAATACTGAACTCGTGAGTCATCATGAAATATTAAATACACACTTTGTATTATTAAATACAAAATAATGTGGTGATACTTACATGGGGTTAAAACATTTGGTTAATTTGGTTCATTTTAGCAGGTCATATTGTACATCTTTTAGTCCACAAATTTGTCTTGTTGTTTTGTTTGATGTTCTTTGTACTTGTACTGATTTGCCCACGTAAAAGGACGAGGATGAAAGAAGTAGAGGAGATGGAAGGATGAGGGTTTTTTCTAAGGTTAGTAGAAGTTATGGCCGGTAACTTAAACATTTAGTAGCCAAATTGGCTGTTGAGTGAAAACGGTCATTTCAAACCCTGATAATCATTGCATAAATTATGCCATTAGTGGTTTATAAAAATAATCTCACCAGTGAGAAGCAGAAGAAGAAAAAGATTCAGCTTCATGATGGACAGCTAGCTGATGGAAATAAAATCTCAATCTTAAATAAAAATATGTAAGTATCAAATACCAAGTGATTTACTTGTGTACCTTTGTAAATGATTATCTAATCAAGTTTAGATCATCATCAGGTGTCAGGTTAGGGCCAAAAGCAGTGAGGGATTACAGCACACATCAACCACTGCACACATTCACACCACACACCAAGTCACATCATCACAAACACCTGAACAGTGTTGTATAAAGTACTAGAAAGCAATACTTGAGTAAAAGTACAAGTATCATACTAGAAAAAGACTTTGGTAGAAGTGAAAGTTGCCTTTTAGAATATTACTCAAGTAAAAGTCTTATCCGATATTTACTGTACTTAAGTATCAAAATTAATTTTCTGATATTTAATGTACTTAAGTAAAAGTAAAAAGTAAAATTTCAGTGATTTTCGGTAGGCATAAGAGTAGGGGCGGTTCGAGGATTTCATCTTTAGGGGTTTTAATGAGAATTTAAAACAAGAAGAGTTATATATTATATATTATATGAATACATAGTAAGCCAAACGTTATGGTGTTATTAAATGGCAAAAGTGGACAACAAAATTTTATGCCTGATGTAATGATGTCTGTCTCGAATCAAATCAGTTCATGTATGTGTGCGTTCTCTACAAACAGTGTGTCCAATGAAGTCCTCAGGCTTCAAGACCAAATCAATAAATGTTATTTTTATTTAGTATTGAATGGAATGTTTGCATTAATATTTTGTTTGTGCTACAACTCTGGTAATAAGCATAGCAAAATTTCACTGCTTTTGGTCGCCGTATTTGCGGCTTTCAGCCGATTAACGTTATAAATGCCTCCAGCTCTGACTGCGCGTGCACGCGGCGCGTACCTGTGCTTCTCCGTAGAGCGTGCGGAGCGTAATGCAATCTAGGAGCAGTGATTCGCCAAACCTCTCTTATTGCAGTCAAACACATTTCTTCTGATTTTATTTTGTAGTAACGAGTAACGAAAATGCTTATTGTAAATATAACGGAGTAAAAGTATACATTTTGTATATAAAATTTAGTGGAGTCAAAGTGAAAGTTGACATAAATTTAAATAGCGAAGTAAAGTACAGATACGTGAAATTTCTAAAGTACGGTAACGAAGTATTTTTACTTCGTTACATTACAACACTGCACCTGAACCATGTCTCTGGACACTGAAGCACTAGTATTTAATCTGTAAAGCACTTGGACTTGGTCTAATGTTTATTGTCCATTGTTTGATCAACGCATTGTTAATGTTTATTCCATGTTTGTTTAGTCTGTGCTCATGTTCCATAGACCTGGTCTTTGTTCGTGTGTTTCAGTCTAAATTAAAGAAACATTTTACATGTAAAACGTCACGTTTTAAAGTGGACAACACTGAACACCATAGACACTGCATCACATGTATTCTTATTAAAACCAATAAAAAGTAACATTTACAATACTGATTGTTAATAAAAGTATGTTCATGTAATATGTTCTAAGTAATGTTTATCATCACATCCATTAAGACACTGTACAGACATCATAATGAAAATTTGGTACCAATTGAAATTCGGAAAAATAAATAATACATTTCTTATATTTAAATATTATTTAACATTCTACAATAGTTCTTCCTTAATTAATCAATAAATATTAATAAATATGCTACATCTTACTTACTTATAATTGGTATATTACCAAACTTAAACTCAATGTGCTACATAAATGTTATGTTTC
>NW_025927202.1:0-7769 GCF_022655615.1 Tachysurus fulvidraco | reverse complement strand
TTAAAGGAAGTTAGAAAATACACACAAATAATATGCATGCATGCATTACTGGACCTCGCTCTAATTTATAGTGTTTTTTTTTTTTAGTGTATTTACAATTGCATTTTCCATTTAACTGCCTAAATGTTAAAAATATTATAAATCTAAACTTTTTGATTGTGCCATATTTAAAAAAGCAATCCCAGTCATCTGATTTGTAATATTTTTTTTATACCAGTGCTGCAAACCAGTACTCAAATTCTAAGCATTATGAGTGTAGTGTATGGCACACAAACTAGATGTGTTGTACCCACCACTATCTGAAGCTTTGTTAATGAGAGAGATCACAGATACAGCTAAATAAAGAACAAGGCTCCAATCTGCAAAAGCATTTTCAAAAAAAATATTGATAGTAGAGGTGTCAAAGTTTGCATGCAGTGTTTTTCCTACACTATACTGAGAAACCTGCACTGACTACAACCTGACAATTGAAAAGTATCACCTCATGGTTGAAAGACACTATAGCCTATATTTTGGCACTTTGAAGAAGGATTGGTAATGAACCTAACCTAAATACTATCAAACATATATTGCCCATAATAAAAAGGCTCATCAGGATTTTTGGAAAGCTGTGAAATTCATGCCAGCTCAAGTACATATCCTTATATCAGGATGCATAAACAATAATAAATTCTGAAATTCATTTAAATATTTCAAAGACAATTTCAATTTATTTGAACAATTGACATTTCTCAAAGCAGATTTACAGAAGTAAAACATAAATAAATATAAATAAATATAAATAATATAAGAAAAAGAAAAAATAAGAATAAAAATAAATAGATGAATACATACATTTAAAATTTAAAATGAATTTGAAAAAAATAATTAAAAAATTAATATATTATATATCTAACCCTATCCCTAATGAGCAAGCCGGAGGCGACGGCAGAAAAGAAAAACTCCCTGAGATATGAGAAAGAAACCTTGAGGGGAACCAGACACAGAAGGGAACCCATCCTCATTTGGGCAACACTGGACAGTAAATAATGTAAATGTAAGTAATGTCATTTCTCCAACAGTTTATAATACTGCAACCGAGAGCTCCTGAGGAACTAATGGGTCAGTGCAAACTCTAAATTCAGCACAGACCCAACACCGATTTCTTCCTGTCAAAGTCTTTAAATGATTGCTGATAAAGACCAGACCATACTGCTGACTGACACAAAACTGGTTCAAGGCATGACAGTCTAAGGGAGGATCTATCCAGAACAATCCCATGAGTCACTGGCTGACCATGAAGATCAATCCCTGGCAGTGTGAACACTGGGCGACAAGACTCCAAACAGGTGTAGAACGTCAGGATTGAGGAAGTAGCTCCATAAGAAGAGACGATCAGAACTCGGGAGTGTCATATATAGCTCGACAGAGAGAAAGAGAGGAGAAAATTGTTAAATATGATTGTAATCAGGTGATGAACACTGTTCAGACAAATACATGCATAAAGCTATGACAGCATAACTAAAAGGCTAGAGCCGGAAGGTAACACAGACATGAGGGCTTCCTGGAATGTAAAACATCCCTCCACTCCACAGTCTGCAAACCTGAGCAACTTGCAAGGGTGGTAAGCAGACAGCATCCAAACATCTATTCATAAAAAGATAGACTAAACAAACGTGTTTTTAGCCTGGACTCTGGGGTTCTGTAAGAATAAGCTTGGTGCCTTTCTGTAACCTTTTGTACTTGAGGTACTACCAAATAGACTGCACCTTTTGATCAAAGTAGGCATGATCATAAAAATCTAAAGGATCACTCAGGTACTGTGGCATGTCATGGAAGTTTTGAGGTTTGAGAGAAGTAAAGCATAAAATATCACATCGGTAGGCACGGGCAAGAGTAAAAAAGGTTTCATGGTTTATTGTGTTCAGCTTTGCAGAAGGACCCAAACACTCCATGTGTAAAATCAGAGAGCAAGGACCCCAATCATTTATAACATCAGGATTTTATAGACAGGAAAAAAAAATGAAACAGGACATGTAAAAGCAAAACATCATCAACCATTGGCTTAGAAGCATCGCCTGCACATCTTCTGACCAAGCTAATCTGTACCTACCAAGATCCCACGGGAACAATTAAGGTCTCACAGGAAAGGTTTTGAAAAGAAACAACTGCAATCTCTAGTCACATTAACTACCAGCCATGGGAAATACAGAAGCATAGAAGGACAGATTCTTATGAACATCTGTGAACATTAAGAGCTTTGAAGCTTAGTAATAGTAATTTATAATCAAGGCAAAACCTGACTGGGAGCCAATGCAATGAGGATAAGATGGGGGTGATATGTTCATATCTTCTGGTACTAGTTAGGACTGGTTCTAGACTGCGTTCTGGACTAACTGGAACTTGTTTGTGCTCCTACTGAAACATCCAGTCAGTAAATCATGAAAATAATTCAACCTAGTTGTAACAAATGCATAAACTAGTTTTTCTGCATCATGTACTGTAATGACATCATATTTCTTATCTTAGCAATATTTATGAAAGAAGGCTACCCATGTTAAATTATTTATGTGAGCTTCAAATGAGAGACCGGAATCAATAATCACACCAAGGTCTTTTACTTCTGCACATGATATAATAGAAAGATCATACAGAGTTACTCTGTAATCAGAAAGCTTACTTCTGGTTGCCTGTGGTCCTAGTAAAAGCACTTCTGCCTTGTTAGAGTTAAGCAGGAGGAAGTTAGTAAGCATCCACTGTCTAATGTCTTTCACACAGTCTTCAATCTTATTAAGCTGGTGACTCACATCTGACAGCTGAAACATATAGTTGCATGTCATCAGCATAACAGTGGAAGCTAGTACCATGTTTACAAATAATTGCACTAAGGGGTAGCATATATAGGGAGAAAAGCAATGGGCCTAAAACCTTGCGGAAACATTACCTTAGTTTGTTTAGAGTAGTCACCATTTAGATCTACAAACTGATAGCGATCCATCAGATAAGACATGAGCCAGGAGAAAGCTGTACATTTAACATAAACAACATTTTCTAGCCTCTCAAGTAAAATAGCATTGTGAGTGGTATTGTCAATGGTATTAAAAGCTGCACTAAGGTCAAGCAACACCAGCAAAGAGACAAAACCCTGATCAGAGACCAGTAACAGGTAATTTACATCTTAAACCAGTGTTGACTCTGTGCTATGATGAGGCCTAAATCCTGACTGGTACATTTCAGGACTGTTATTCCTATATAGGTATGATCAGAACTGCTGTACTACAACTTCTAGGATCTTGTAGATAAAGGCGAGGTTTGATATTGGCCTGTAGTTGGACAGGTGGCTTGGGTCAAGGTCAGGTTTTTTAATCAAAGGTTTGATATCCGCTAGCATAAAAGATTTGGCACATAGCCAGTGCTATGGGAAGAATTTATTATCTTTAGAATTGGTTGGGTAGCTACTGGTAATATCTGTTTAAAGAAACATGTGGGTAAGGGATCCAGTATGTAGGTTAATAATTTTGAAGAAGAAATCAGTGAAATTAAGTCAGTCTCTCAAAGAGGAGTAAAACAGTCTGATCAAAAACAGAAATATTATCTACAGCATTATCTATGAAATTGTTTGCTATTAAAATAATGGTCTGAATTTTCTACCCGATGATCAGTTTTCTATTAAAATAATTCATGAAGTCATTACTGCTTCAAATAGATTATGTGTACTTTTTGACAGTTTTTTTATTTCTAGTTAATTTTGCTAAAGTATTAAATAAAAATTCTGGATGATTTTTGTTATCTTCAATTTGGCTAAAGAAATTCACCAATCTTTTTTGTAGAAATGAAGGCTTTCCTCTCATGCTAATAGAAAAATGGATAATTTAGTTTGATGCCATTTACGTTCTAATTTCCTAGATGATTGTTTTAAAAGTCTGTGTGTTGTTATTGTACCAGGATGCACGTTTTTTCTCTTTAATTACTTTACATACTATATACTACAGTATAGTATGATACTACAATGTCTAGGGTGTAGCGAAACACTGACTCTAAATTGTCAGTCACCCGATCAAGTTTTGTGGGGACAGATGACGATCCAATCATGGATGATACTGGTTGATTCTGGTTACCCACTGGATCTAATATGGAAGCATCTGCAGAGGACTGCTTAAAATAACTTATTTAACTTATTAAAATGAATATTAAAGTCTCCATCAATTACAGCTTTGTCTAAAGAAACAACTAGGTTTGAAATTAAATCTGCAAATTCATAATGGAATTCAGAATATGGTCCAGGAGGACTGTAAATAATAATTAGAGAAACTGACTTAGTGTTATGTTAGTTTGAAGAACTTCAAATGAGTTGAACATATGGCTAGTTTCTTGCTTGTTGCCTTGCTTATCAAATAACTGCACCACCTTCTCCTCTGCCTGTTAGGCATGGCTTATGTAGATACTGTAACTACAACAGGGAAGGCAAGCTTCGTTTAATGTGACAAACTCGTTTGATTTGACCAATGTTTCTGTTAAACACAGAATAGTAAACTTCTGTTCAGTAATAATTTCATTAGCCATAAGAGCTTTAGATGCAAGAGATCTTATAAAGATAGATTTTATCTTTAAGAGCTTCAGATCAAAGGTGCTGGCGGAACATTCACTACGATCTAGTTTTCTGCTAATAAGCTTACTACTGTAAAACAATTTTTCTGAGTGTTTATAGTTTTTTGTTTGGCCCGGGAAACAGACACAGTCTCTATATTGTAAACCCTGGGTGACGACTCAATGCACCTAGCAGACAGTCGGATTAGCCTGCTTGTCTGCTCCCTGGCCCTGGCTCTGGATTGTCACCGATTAACTAAGCCTGTTCTTAAACTATGTGCTTTCCTGCAGGAAAAAAGAGCAGCACCTTCCAGAGTGCGATGAACACTGTCCCATCTTAACAGGCCAGCCTTGCACTCAAAAGTGCTCCAATTATCTATTAAGCCCACATTGTTTTCGGAGCACCTCCTGGACATCCAGCAGTTTAGCAACCACAACCTGCAGTAAGCTACATCGCCACACCACATGCGGATGGGGCCAGAGCATACTACATCATCGGACATCACCTTCGCTAATTTACACACCTCTACAAGTACAAATACTTCGTCACTTTACTTAAATAGAAATTTTAAGTATCTATACTTTAATGGAGTAATTATTTTTTAGCAGACTTTTTACTTCTACTCCTTACATTTTCGCGCAATTATCTGTACTTTCTACTCCTTACATTTTAAAAATAGCCTCGTTACTCCTATTTCGTTCCGGCTCAAAACTCAATGTCTCAACAACTAAGCACCAGCACCAGCGAGGTAGGTGGTAGCCAGGAACACCAACCAACCCCAACCATTATACATCCCTGGTCTGGAAGAATTTTGTGAAATGGTTGGATGGAAAAATAAGTCATTGCGCATGCTCTGTAAGCTATGCACACCCAAATACCACGAGCTAACGGCTTACAAAAACTCGCCGTCTAATTTTAAAAAGCATATTGAGGTCAGCTGAAATTTTGTTATTATCAGTCAATTATTAACAAATTTTAAATTTGACTTTAGCCCAATGTTATCTGAGCTTATATTGTTACTATATGCAATATTTGTAAGTTAATTATGCAAAGGTATAGTCCACAGCTGGTTGATGTGTGCCAGATATCACTTAATCTTAATACGGCACTCCCGGCATCAGCAGCCTGTGAAAGACTGTTTAGTGTTGCAGGGATGATCTTCAGGCCAAGACGTGCATGCATTGGCTCAAAGAACTTTGAGAACCAGCTGCTTTTGTGGATGAACAAAGCCTTTTGGTAACTCTTTCTCGCATGTTCTGTGCTTAACTGATGTTGATTACCCTGTTGTTGTTTGAATCCAATGTTTTTGTTTCAGTAAAGGTTATTGATGACATTTGTCATTTATTTGACTTTTTGCACCATTACAATACTTATAGCAAACTAGTCATATCTTCCACTCCATGAAACACAGCTCAGTAGTACACATATGGTTTTGTAATGTATTTGCATTGTACTAAAATGCGTTCTTTTTAATGAGCATATACAGTATGTGGCTGAAACAGGTAGCCTAGTGCATTCCAAATTGAAAAAAAAAATTGAAAGTCCCAAATTTTAGCCTAGTGCATCCCAAATTGAAAAGGAAAAATTTGTCCTTAATGACATTTTGTCCTTGCATTACTTTTACTTTTATACTTTTAAAGTAGTTTTGAAACCAGTACTTTTACACTTTTACTTGAGTAAAAAGCTTGAGTTGATACTTCAACTTCTGCAGAAGTCTTTTTAAACCCTAGTATCTATACTTCTACCTGAGTAATGAATGTGAATACTTTTGACACCACTGCTGCTATGTCGGGTGCCCTGGCTCCCGGAATACACCTAACCAGTGATGCTGGAGCACCTAAAGGCCTACCTAATTTCACATGCCTTAAGATGGAGTCTCCGATAACCAGAGCTCTTTCGGGTTTCTCAGCGGGTGCTTCATTGAGCAGAAATGTGAAGCGGAGAGGAGTGGTGCCTCCTTTTTGGGCAAGCCTTAGAGTTAGCTTTGGCTTTGTGACTATGCTGCCGAGTTGTTACCCATTTGCCCGCTGTGAGGGCTCTAATGCCGGAGTTGGAGGGTTATTAACTTTGCCTAAGGCATCCAGATGTTCCCCTACAGAAACTAGACTACTATCGCTATCCCTCTCTACTCTTCTTTTTAATATTAAAAAGATCCGAAGAGCGTTTTCTCTGCTAGCTGTTTGAAGACAGGAAACAAAAAAAAACACAAGTTTATCCTGATTAAAATGTTATTGAAAGGTTTGGTCTTAAATGGTATGGCTTAGTTTTGGCATGGTTTTAATGGGACATGTTTTAATCAGGCATGTTGACCTGACTCATCCACCCAAAGTGTGTGATATAAAAGAGGGAAAAAACTTAGTTGAATTTTTATTTGTGCTTTGTGAAGTGGCACATTATCATATTAATGATTTTCAGTTGAATGAAAGTAATGTTATACTATAGCTTAAACTGTCACAATGCGCGTTGGTCCCACAGACTCACACTGTTGATAACAAATACCAACCTGCATGTTACAGCAAAAATCTTAATTCCATTATAATTGCAATGGATAAGAGCTCAATTTAGCTGTAAATGTATTGTTTTTGAATGATTGAAAATAAACCTGATGGTGGATCCAAGAGGGCCTAGTGCTCAAGTGAGTGTGCTTAATTTCTCATCTGAAGCTGTGATAGCTAAATAGATGTATTTTTGCACCACCGACTGGAACTGATTAGTTTACACATTATTTATCCAGATGTTTGATATGCATGTTTAATTCAGTTTAATCCCACAAATTCCAAAAATCAATGGGAAAGAAAACAATTTGTGCTCAAGATTACTGTAGATTTTATACCAACATGGAACAATTGGTAATTAATACAGACTTAAACCTGCAAAAGCCTGGCCTGCATTCTAGTTTAAATTACATGCTGTGTAATCCTCAAATTGTTCCGGTATCATTATCAACTGCTGGCTCAAGTGAAAAGTTTTAGATATTTTCATTACTTTTGACTTCTTTTACATTTAAATGTTCTTTTCTTTTCAACTCTATCAGCAGTAATAGATTTTTGCTTTTCTTTGCCTGTGTTAGTGCATACACACCACCAGGTGGCAGCAATAATGTATGCTTCTTCTTTTTCATTCTAGTGATGGGAAGCTCGGTTCTTTTCCGCGAACCGGTTCATTCGGACAGTTCGTTTTAATGCATAGTTATCTATAAACT
>NW_025927201.1:0-2359 GCF_022655615.1 Tachysurus fulvidraco | reverse complement strand
GGTTGGGGATAGGGTTGGGGTTAGGATAAGGGTTGGGGTTAGGATTAGGGTTGGGGATAGGGTTGGGGTTAGGATAAGGGTTGGGGATAGGGTTGGGGTTAGGATAAGGGTTGGGGTTAGGATTAGGGTTGGGGATAGGGTTGGGGTTAGGATAAGGGTTGGGGATAGGGTTAGAATTAGGATAAGGGTTGGGGTTTTAGGGGGTACCGTGGTCCCTGTTAAAACTGGGATCGACGTTTGGCACGGGCCTGCATGGTGTCACATCATGCATCCTCTCTCTCACCATTGAGTCCCCACGGATATTTTGCGTCCAGTTTGCGTATCCAGTCCCGTTCTGCCCTTTTTCGGGCAATGCGGGTCCAATTTACCCCATGTTGAAGCCCCATGAACCTCAATGACTCTATACCATGGTGTATAAAGTGTTGCACAATCCATGTGTGTGTCTTTTTCTTATTCCTGATGTTATACAGGTGTTGTGTCATCCTCAATGGCAAAGTGTTTCCCGTCTCACCCACATATTGTGCGTTGCACTTGATACAGTAAATTAAATACACCCAGTTAGGGAGTTGTGGGTTCGAAGGTGGCCGAACTTCAAAGATTTGTTTGGTCTTTGGATTGGAAATGTAACGTTTTATTTGGTAACCGTTGTCCATAATGCACCCCTTTCTGAGTTTCTGTAGTGCCGGTAATTTGCTTCTAACCAATATGTCCCTGAGATTGTCATTTTTACGGTAGGCTGAGATGACCCTATATCCACTTAGAATTTCCCCCTCCGTCATAAATTTACTGAAGTTTTCTTTTATCCTTCTGTTTAGAACTATACTGCCGTCGGAGAACGTGGCTACGAATGGAATAATTTCCGAACTTGGAGGTGGGGTCTGTTTGTTCTGTTCCTTCCAGATCAGAAATTTCTTTAGGCACCCCCTTAGAAAAGAACGCGAATAACCCCGTTCTCTAAGGGACTTAAATAGTGTCCTGGATGCCCGCCAAAATTCCTCATTTCTAGAGCATATCCTGTGAAATCTCAGGAGCTGGGACTTTATTATGCCTTTGAAGGTGTGTTTCGGGTGAAAACTTCCCCTGTGTAGGAGTGCATGAGTGTCTGTGTCCTTGAAATACACTTTAGTCTGCAATTGTCGGGTGTTTGCGAAATCCTCCCCCTTGTACGTGACCGTGTCCAGAAAGTTGACCTCGGATGTGTGTAAGGTGTATTTTACCGTTATTGATTCGTGGAACTGGTTAAGGTGATCAATGAATTTTACAAAATCCTGTTCCGATCCCTGCCAGACACCCCAGATATCATCTAAAAATCTGTAGTAATGGAGTGGTTTGAGCGGCCAAGCCGCTAGGGCTTCCTCCTCCCATTTTGCCATGAAAATATTGGCGTAGGACGGGGCAAATCGTTTTCCCATGGCCGTTCCTTTGACTTGTAAAAAGAATTCCGAATTAAACTCGAAGTCGTTTCTTGTTAAATTGAACTTCAGCAATTCCAATAAATATTTGTCCGGCCTATTTTTTTCAGGATATCTGGTGAACCACTCCTGGACCGCCTCTAACCCCGCAGAGTGATCAATGTTCGTATACAGACTATCCACATCTATGGTGAATAACAGGCAATCTGCAGGTAAGTACAACGTCCGTATCTTTTCAATAAAATTGTATGTATCTTTAATGTAACTGGGGTGTCTGTTGCTGAGCGGATTCAAAAAATATTCGATGTATTCCGCTGTGGCATAGGTGTCACTGCCACAGTCGGACACAATGGGGCGGCCCGGAGGCATCTCAAATGGCACACTCCAGGACCCTGGATCCTTATGGATTTTCGGAAGAAGATAAAAGAGCCTGGGGCGTGGATCGTCCGGTCCCATGAGGTAAGTTAATTGTTTTTTGTTAATGAACCCCTCCTCTTTTAACTTTAACAGAATTTTTCTGATTTCAGGGCCAGTTTTTGGATATAAAGGTTCCTCCAGTTTCCGGTAATAGCGTGGTTGGTGTAATTGGCGATATGCTTCACGGACATAGGCCGTTCTGTCCATTATCACCACCGCACTACCTTTATCCGCAGGCTTAATGATAATGTTCCTGTTTTGCCGGAGCTGAACCAGAGCCTTCCTTTCGGGGAAGCTTAGATTAGTGTTTTGTGCACCCTTCCAAGACAGGTTTTTTATGGCATATTTGTCGGCCCTGATTATTTTCCTTACCTGGTTAGGGACCTGGGATAGTTTAGGGGTCCAGGTAGCTTTAGGGATAAAAGGAAGGGGTTCTGTTTCCCCTTTGTGCCTGTAATAGGCCATTAGAAGTAGTCTTCTGTGGTACTGTTGTATATCCATACCCAGTTGATTCTTCATGTCCCTGCTAA
>NW_025927200.1:0-604 GCF_022655615.1 Tachysurus fulvidraco | reverse complement strand
AGGAATACAGGCTATCACTGTAGCAAAACGTACATTACACACTTATTTTATATTAATCATCCTTATTTACTGTCAGAACTGGACACTGAATTTAAACTGAAATTATTCTTTCAGTCATTTAAACTGGATCAGTTACAGTTATATTAAACTGATGATTTATAACAACAGCAAATCATAATATTTTAATAACTAATCAATTCTTACTTTCATTAATTTTAGACAAACTCACTGAATCTATAAAAGCTTCAACAGAAATTAGCAAGGCCTAAAAACCTTTACAACTTAATTCTGGTTGTCAGACATTAAGTCATCCTTGGCCTGGTCCATGGCATCCTTTGGGGGTAATTATATATTTTAGAAATTAGAAACTGGTGAAACTTTTTCTCCACCTTGACGTAAAGCAGATGTTGCAGAAGGCCGGACATGGTGCACAGGCATACAGACTAGCATTTATTTTTGACTAGAAATTGTTGTTACCAGAGATTTTGTAAAATATTAGAGGGTTAGAATCAGCTGGACCCGAGATGGTGAGACTCAGCTTAAGCAGACCTTGGTAAGGTTCTCCTGACCAGGAGATGATCAGGTGCTGTAATGTCACCAATGA
>NW_025927199.1:0-5241 GCF_022655615.1 Tachysurus fulvidraco | reverse complement strand
ATATATATATATATATTATCAATATATATATTTATAGATATATAGTTATTATGGTATAGAGAGTCTGACTTGTAACCCGAAGGTTGTGGGTTCGAGTCTCGGGCCGGCCACAAACATAAATGGCTGCCCACTGCTCCGGGTGTGTGTTCACGGTGTGTGTTTATTGTGTGTGTGCACTTTGGATGGGTTAAATGCAGAGAACATATTCTGAGTATGGGTCACCATACTTAGCCGTATGTCACTTCACTGTTTATAATTTGAATACCCAGTGATCTTCAGAAGGGGACAGTCACTACTCGAAGGATGTGTCAGTCAGAACATCCAGAATATTGTCCGCGGGGCTTGACATCAACACCCGTCAACAAATGCCGGTAGATCTCAGTGGTGGCGGGTAAGACAGCTACTCCTTCTAGCCACTTTGAGGGGTTGAATATAAATTTGTCATTGTAGTTTTCTTAAAAGCCATGTGAAATAAACAATGTGCGGTACGACGCTACGAAACTCCCATAAACACTCCTTGCATATAAAGAGCTCAGGGTGTACACCGTATAGTATGTAACATCTTAATACAAAGTGTAAACAGTACAAAGTACTATATTAATAAAACTGAATAAGTGGACTAATGAGAGTGAGGATTGATGCTGCATGTGTGCACAGTGTGTGAGAGACAGTACACCCATCATCATGAATAAAGTGAACGATTTAAAAAAAAACATACCTGACTCAGTTTGTCCAAGTGCGGCCTCAGCTTTGTCCTTGCAATGCCTCCCTTAAGCTTCATGAGGGCAATAAGTTTTGGTGTGTAGAGGTCAAGTTTATACATGAAGCTCTGCTCCAGAGAAGTTGTAGTTATTCTTCTAAATTCCTCTTTCACCTGAAAAGATATGAATAATCAAGTTATTGTTACTGCCGCAACATTTAAGGGGTAACATTTCAGGGGTTAGATTTACATACCTCAGCTTCACAAAATAAGGCAGGCCATCTCTTTTTAAAATCCTCAACAGCAGGACAACCACTCACAACCTCAATCCTTCGATAGGAGAATGTTTTGGCCATTTTTTCTTTTATCACATTATAGTTATTTTTCTTCACCTCACTGAGGAGCTCCTGCCTCTCTACTTCAAGGCTGTCTTCGGTTTCTCCACTTGGATGCGGCGGGAGGTAATTCACCTCCGCTTTCCTTGGTCTTTTGCAGTTTTTGGCAGGATATTTCTCACCAGGTAATTTACTTCTTAAGGAGTTGATGTTAACTTCAGGACAAGGTATTTCACGCTTTCTCAATTTGGAACCGTAATTGGCCATTTTATACTTAAGACGATGCTGTCACCCGTACATACCTGAAAATGAAGTGCCAGGCTCCTTCAGGCACGGACGCTTGTTCAACAGAGCTTCTACAACGGCCAGGATTTGAAGCCCGGTGGGATAGGCAGTGTAGCTAAATATTTGTTCTGCAAGCTTCTCAAGCACATTAGAGTTGATGCTTGTATTGTGAAGGTGTGTACCATTACTTTTAAAATCATCATTTGCCTTTTGAAGGATTGTTTCAACATCATATGAAAAGGTGGGTATCACAAAATTAGTTGGCCAAACTTCTGATCAACACTCTGGGGATGGTTGTAAAATAGTGGTGTCAGATGAACTAATAGAAGAACTTTCATCCTGGAAAGAATTGTTCAGCGAGAGTGGAGGGGAGTTATCTGCAGCTTCATTGATGGGAGTCAATGTCAGAATGACAGAAGGTTCTATTTTGACTAGCTTGATTGTGTCTTTGTCCTTAACCAAATCTGTTGATGTCAGAGTGAAGAATTGGTTTTCAAAATCTTTGTCCATATACATAACACTAAAACTCCCTTGGAGTTGAAAATGATCCTTTGCAGCTTTCCAAAAGTTCATCTACTGTACTAGGTATTCCATCTGGTAGGGTTAACTTGTGAACTGCAGTCTCATCAATGATAACACGTAGTTGAGTGCAGGCAGACATCATAGTGTTTGGCCAGCAGAACTGCAAGAGAAGTGAACAAAAAATACATAAAAAGCAGGTTTTTGAACAAATCCACAAATATTAAAGGTGTATGTAGATTATAACATGCTTAAATTTTAATAGGGCTGCAAGATATATCTAAATGAACAAAGTATTGCAATGATTTGAAATGACTATGGTTGTAAATCCTTAAAAATTTTAGGCAGAAAGATAACAGACTGACAAGTCCGAGAGATGCTTGCTTTTTCTAGAAGGAATGTGCATGTATATGTAAGTTATTTATATGTATGTAAACATATGTATATGTAAATTTTTAACAAATTTTAATCATTTTCTCATTGCATATTGTATTATTTAGCAAATTCACATTTTCATTCCATGTCATGCAGCAATAATCAGAAATGCACAAGTCTTGAAAAGGTCACATAACACAAGCCCTTCTGAAATTACCTAGTTTGAACAGCAGATGTAGTGTTTCAGAGAAACCATTCGATCACCATCTACTGTATATGCAGACAGTGGGTATGTGTCAGTGAGTTGTGACTGCTCAATAACCTTGAGTATGCCTGTGGACTCTAACTTAAAGCATCGAAAATTCTCACAGTACCATGCACTTTGCAGTTTCACTACAAAGACCAAGCAGTCATGAACAACAAAGATTTGTACTATCTCAGCAAAGTCAGGCAACCCACCAGTGGTGACAAACACCAGAATCATGCCAGTAGTGTAACTAGTGCCTTGACATTCTGCAGTTTTAGTCAAATTAACAACGGTCTCCATAGGAAATTTCTGTCAAAGAAAATCTTGTATACTTTCATTTACCACCTCTATTGGAAGTCTTGAGGTCTTTGACAAAGAGACCACAGATTTTTTTACATTTGAAGTGTGAAGATGGTATGCAATCATCGACTGGTGTTTTTTTGCCATGGACTTCAAAATGTTACGAAAACTGGCAGTTTGTCTTACTATCTTCTTAAAGAAGCGGTGCTTTGATTCAAACCTCATTGTCCATAAAGACACTAATGGGCCAAACGCTTTAATGAGCTGTGGGTAATGCTCTACAAAATGGTGTTTTGGAATCAATTTCTCTTCTGGAAAAACACTGAAATCTACATCTATGGTCTGCAATCAGGCTGTCCAGGTAACCTATGCTTTCATCTGTGAACACAGGTGACACAGCCAACTCAACAACATCTTTGAGGCACATCAACAACTGCCATGCCTGTTCCTCTTCTGGTACTTTGTGTGCAATCATAAGTGGAAGCAGTCTAAGTAGGCACCAGTTTTCGTGTGCATTACCGCCAACTGTTTTACGAGAGGCAAAGGTTGCTGGTATTGCTTGTGGACAATTTGTCCTGTCTTTCCACTTGTATGGAAAATGCTTGATATACAGATATATTTTTTCTTAATCAAGATAGCTAAACACAATGCCAATTCTAGAGGTACAATACCTTCAAATAAATCGTGCAGTACATCAGGTGGGTAACCGGTTGTCACATTAAAATAACTTAATTTTTGAGTAACCGCACAATGTGTTTTAACTCCGTGGCTATGGTTGTTACTCGCTAATGCTGCATCGACATCCAACTGATATTGCTGTTTTGTTCTACAAGGAAATCCTCCTGTCCTTACTTCAAGTTCTTGAAATTGTGACCGGTCTCCAATACAAAATCTGCAAACATATGACCCACTGAAACTTTCAACAAAACCTCCAAGTGAGTGAGCACCAAGGTTATCAGCAATCACAGAAAATACTGTGCCTTTTATTACTTTTCCTAAGTGAGGCACAAAAATTCCATCCTCTTCCAAGCTTTTCAAATCCCTTAACAATGGCTCTAGCACTGCAGAATAGCCAAATTTCTTATCATCTGACTTGCACAAGATACTCAAGTAAATTGATGATAGTTCAGACCTTAATACAGATGAAATGTCAGCCAACACCCAGTAGACTCCTGTTACCTTGTGCTTCTTGCGAGAAGTTCCTAAAGGGTTACAAATTTCAAAATCATCACAGTACAGTAAAAGTGAAAGTCTTAACTCCTCACCAGATAGAAATTCATTTTCCTTGAAATTGAAACCATCATGAAAACTGCCATACTGACATGAACCACAGTGTCTTGCACTTTTGAACAGCTTTTCCTGAATGCCACAGTTTTTTAGAATTTCTGACAAAGACTGCAAAATTGGTACATACTGGATTGTCCTTCCCTCTTTTGCATCAAGTATATACTCCAGTGGCTCAATGATAGAGAAATGTTCCTTTAGATACCGATTTCGATTATGTGCTGTGCCGAGAGGACCTTTCTCACTGAATGCAGCACTAAGAGGATTTAACTTGCAAATGTTATTTACTAGATCTGTGATGACCAGCTCTTCTACACTGCAGTCAAGCTTTTTTAATGTGTTATTGACTTTGATTATAGGTGCAGATGTTGTACAAGTAATAAACTGAAGTTCCCCTACAATTTCATCTACACATTTACTAGGCACATTAAAGATGCAACCTAATTTAAGCAATAAGGAACCAAGCTGATCAACAATGACTTCACCCAATAGAACAGTATATGTAACGAATTGGATCACAGCATCAAGTATTTCTATGCGAATCTGCCTGATTAGTTTTAAACAATTTTTTTTTTTTTGTTAGTTTTAAACAAAAAAAAAATTAGTTTTTTTATCTGCCTGATTGGTTTTAAACAAACTTCTGTATGAGCCTCGATGCTTTGTAAATGGTTATGGAAAGTTCTAGGCCTCATTACCGTTAAAAGTATAACGTTGACCCCTAACATTAACGTTATTTTACTGAAGTAAAGTATTATACAAGAAAATAACCTAACAAAAACTATACAAATGCTCACAGACTTAAAAAAAAAGACGCTAATTACAGAGGAAATGTAAAAATAACTCACCATACTACAACTAGCCACGTAAAACAGCACTCCTCTGATCCAAAAAGGGGGAAATGGCGGGTCCAATGGCGCATGCGCAGACTTGAATGCACTAAAGCTTTTGATTAAAATTTACTTGGTATTATTAGGTCTATGTGCAGTGCCTGTAAAACAGTTAAATAATACGATAAAATATCTAATAAAACTTACTAGTCCCACACAGTTCATTTTGTACATGAATTAATTGTGTATTTATTTACAATTGTACTTAGGAAAATCTAGTATTCAATAAATGTTAATATTACTATGTAGAAATTATTAGGGTTAACCTAATATATTTTACTACACCAAAAAGTTCGTTTTTCAGTGCAC